>NC_039362.1:43544409-43851231 GCF_003573695.1 Papaver somniferum | reverse complement strand
TAATAAAATTTTGTTTATGAGCCTTCATGAAAATTTTTATCTTCGAGCTTTCGGAAATCTTTGAAAATATACTCTCGCTTCAAAGACAGATGCTCGTGCGAGGGAGCAAAAATATATAGATATATTTTTCAAATTTACGTGAGTTTCACGTTAAAATATATTTTGTAAAATCAATGTTTTGATTTTGAACAATTATTGAAAGTAGACAACCATACATGGTGAAAGAATGTCTATATGTGAGTTTTCACAATCGTAGAATGGATGTCTGTCCAGATTTTGAGAAACAAGTGAATGTTCACATTGTAAAATTTACGTGGGTTGTTCACGGTTTTGTGAAAATCATGTCAGAATTTTTCTCGTCTTAGCAGGTTTGAAGGAACGAGCAAGATTTGAAGTATTAATTCATGTACTGTTAGTGGAATCGTAAACAGGTAAGAGTTGAAAGTTACCACTTTTGCAGACGCTGATGTGAGCATCTTTATTCCATGATTCGTTGTTTTGTTGAATCCCGCGCTTTGTATAAATGATGCGCTGAATGTTATGCATCTGTCACAGCCACTTTGCAAGAATGACTGACTCCCATGATGACACTTTCAAAGACGATGTTTCCAGGGATGACATCTCCGCGGGTGTAACTTCAAGAAATGGTACTTCTGAGACCTCTGAGTGATGGTGAGAGATCCTTCATACTGAGTTGTACTCCTGGTTATTTCATCATCAGGATGATCATGTAGTGAGGTTTCAGATCAATGTAGACTCCTAGGAAATGGAAGAAAGTCTTCGGGGCGGAGCACCCAGAAGTAAGGACTACAGAATGTTAGCAAATGACGTGCAGTCCCCAGCCGTTTCTTTGGTGAGTTGTTAGCGCTCCTTGTGTCATGACTTTTTCCTGCCCGTGCAATTAGGATCACGAGACCAAGGTTTTGTTATTTCTTTTCAGACCTTTTCTCCATCGATTGATGGTCTTCAACTTGTTCACAGGCGAACAATTCAAGAATCCGATGAAGAAGTCGATGTAAATATCTATTTCGTGCAGGTGATCGCGGCATCTCCTTGAATAATAATAATTTTTGTTGATGAATCCAGGAAGAAATCATTGTAGATAAGAATAATGTTGATGAAGCGCACTCTTCTTTGGGAGATGGGAATATGGAGAATTCCCGAAATCCCGAACCGAATGGAGATAGCGGTGTTGTCAACGGAGATTCTGGCATCGTCGAGCCTTCAAATGATTTAGAGACTCCCTTAGTAAGTATATCTCCTGTAATTTCTTCAATGAAGTATGATATCGCTGATTCGTGAATGAATGAATGAAAATTCATGTGAATTTATGGATAACTTTGCCGAAATACGTCACCGGAAAATTTCAGACTTCAGATTTTACTAGAAACGTTGTAGAATCTTCGTCCGAAGTCGGATTTTCGAGGTTTGCATATGTATCTTCAATCCCAGGAAGCTTCAGTAAAGAATCTCTTTGAAGTTTGAGCATGTTTAGGGCCTGAAAAAAGAGAAATAGTGAACTTCCAGGAGACCTTCAGAACTTTTTTAGATGGCATGTTGCTCCATGTTTTAGCCACATCTCTTTGCTCGTTCATCGGATTGTCATGAAATTTTGAAACGTTGTAGAGGACATCCATACGAAGAGAATGGTATATACCCATCTTCAGATTCCTCGTAGATTGATCCCAGTTTGTCTTTTAGTACAGGGAAGAGTACAGTTTCTTCAGACGAGGTTACCGTAAGACGTATTTTCATGACTTTCATGCTATTTGCTCGTGCCTTGAGTGTATAATGATTAATCTTGATAATGTTGGATTTCTTGTATGATCTATTTTATGATCTCATTTGGTTTCAAGCTTAAATGACTCTAACCTCATGTAATCTTCGTATAAGGTGCCAAATACCGAAGTTGAGGATATTGAAACCAATGAGGATAACTCAAACTGCCCTGGAGTTATTGATGAAGAGACAACCATCTCTGCACTTCAAGGCCATGAGAAGGTTTCCATTGATGTCTTGGAAACTCAGATTGTTGCTGCTTCAGTGATAGAAGAAACCGAAACACCAGTAGAGAATACTGAAGAAACTGTTGCCCTGGAGGCTGCTCCAGTAATTGAGAACCGTATAGTGGTGCATGAATATCCAAGTGCAGGAGTTGCTTTTGATCCTCCGTTCGATGTTTCACTCCCGTATCATGAACTAGTTGGCGGATTCAGCGTTCCCATTGGATATGCAGGCTTGTACGAGAAACCGTGGAAGATGTATGGGTACATCGTCGTTACCAAGGATCCGGAGCATAGTTATTTCTTGACGAGGCAAGTAGAAGTCATATTGCGTGTTATAAATGATATCCGAATCACAACTGGAAATACTGTCACCCGGGATGTACTCTTTGATTGGGAGTAAACTTGAAGAAAGCTGAAGAACTTGGCTTCAATCTGAAGTGGCTTCGTCAAAAGATTGATGCTATAAGGAAAGCGGTGGAAGGTGACACTTCTTTCACCACCAGTGATGCCGTGTTGAAGAAGATGGATGAAGAAAAGCAGAAATCTTATTTTGCTGACTTTCTTTAGTTTTCTTTCCATGATATCTTGAACCTTGGACTTCTGAGAGATGTGAGGTTTTATTCTGGTCTTGATTTCTTGATCGGTTTTGGATTGTAAAATCGATCGTCTTGACAAGTGGACCGTCAGTCCCCAGTATTTTGTTAAGTCTCTCCCTTTCGTTTTCCCTTCTTCTGGTGAGACCTAGATAGAGGACCCAGGTAGAAAAATTGATGTAAAGACCTAGGTGGTCGAAGTTGGAGGTACCTTGATGAAGGATTTAGCGGAAGGACCTGGTGGATACCGATCGACTGTGGAAGTTAAGAATCCCGTCTAAAATTGTTGTTTGCATGTTGTACGCTCAGGAAGCTGTAGGAACCACATACGACGTCGGAATCTGACGATTGACCCCAACTTTCGAAGCTAAGAGACAGAGGAATCATATGCAACCAGAATGCTTAAGTTTGGAGATGTCTATGGCAATCAATAAAGTATGCACTTTAATAACTTGTAATCCCGTGCAAATTTTCAGATTTCATAGATCTGACAGTAAATGCCGTATCTTTCAGCTCGTATGTCCGATTGATGCGCCCTTTTGGTATGTTGTAGAAGAGACATAGACGAACATCTTTTGTTGAGGAAGAATTGTCCCATTCCTCACCCATTAGTAAGTTTTTGCAAACCCATAGCCTGGAGTGTGTTGTATCTCATTTATAGAGGTGATGAGAACATCTTGTAGAAGACTTTGGATTATGCCCACCAGTCGTGCCAACTTTGGGAAGACTTTCATGTGAGCATGTTATCAGGTCTGCACATCTTGATATGAATCATTGGTCTTAGAGAAGTCCGCTTCATGTGTAACACTTCAGAGAATGATTAGTTGATGAAGCCCTGAGGATGTTGCTCCTGAGACCGTTGTTGGTGCTGAAACCATGAATGATTACGCTCCAGAGATCCTTGTCGATGCTGAGATCATGGATGGTGTTCCTCTAGAGATTATTGTTGATGCTGATACCATGGTCGAAGTTTCTCCAAATACCGAAAAGGCTAGAACCATGATTATAGATATAAACTTTGCTCCTTCATCCAGTGAGCCTTTCACATTCATGAACTAGTTGATGAGTTGAGCGTCCGTAAGATGAAGGTGTACTGAGAGTTCAACCTGAATGCTCCTGAAAGCATAACTTTACCACGATCTGGCTTTGTCAGTGAGTCAACATTGTTGCGGTAGATAGCATCAACAGTTTTCATACTGGATGTGATTGGTGAAGCGAGAAAGTTCCTTAATCATGCAGGGGCTTGTGATGTAGAGAAAACCCGTTGATGAAGTTTCACGGAATCACCTCAGGTTGCCCAATATATATTGAAGGAGTTAGTGCCATCCATGTATGAATGATGTTGCATATGCTTCAGAAGTCTTATCATGAGATAATGAAGACTTATTGTTTAGTTACACTTTGATCGTGCTGGTGTTGGATCAATGTGTCATCATCGAGATATTTGTGCTGAAGTTGTACTCTTTGATTAGGAGTACAATTTGATAGCTTTTTTAGATGCTTGAGTGTTGAAGCGCATATCCCTTAAGCATCGAATATCTTAGGGGTTTGATCGTCTCGGCCCTGGAGTATCTTCTGTTGATTCAACATCCCTTTCGTTGCAGTAGTGGGATTCGACACTTGTGAAGGCATTAGAGCTTTCTGATTTTGTGGAACACATGGACTAGATGGAGAAACGCCCAAAGTGTTCTTTGCCATGTTTGGACGTCAGTAATGAATATTTCAGTGCTTGATTCGGAGAAAGGTCAGATTCAACCACTTGGTAAAATACCAATGCGGTGAAGCTACCATTCATAACGTCTTGTAGAGTTGCTAGCATAATTAAGTCCCCATGCTAAGATATCATGTGGGTAAATAAATGACATAGACATGGAATGAGACTTTCCTGAGCGCGGAACCTCTTGATTAATGTCTATGCATATTTTGCAGGTTCTTGCTTCAACCTCGTCGAAATTCCTCAAAGTACTCTGATGATGGAATGTCCGTCAAATCTTCTGGATCAGAACTTTCTTCGTTGGAGAGATGTGTAACCAAAGGCGCTTTGTAAGTACCCATCTTTTCAGCGTGGATCCGCGCTCGTCTGAAGAACATGTCATATCCTGGATCTTCATGATTATGTAAAACTTGGTTTCTGTCCAGGTTGAACTTATGTTCACTTTGAGATTGATGTAGCCATAAGTATTTCTGAGCGCTCCTTCAGGGTCTCTGATTGAGATGGAGCATGAGTATCTTCTTTTCGAGCGATGCATGTGGATCCGATGGTTTTCGGTGGAATGTTGTTGATGGCGATGTAAGCATCAATCAACGTTCTTCCAAATTCGTTTCTTATGAGATTAACTGTGGTAAGCAGTCCCCAGTCGTACATCTCTTGGTCGGTGGCTGGAGGCTCAAGAAGTATTTTCGGAATGGACTTCTTTACACGATGTGGTTCAGTACTGTGAGCATGTCTCTCCTTTGTGCCTTCGACAGATAACGCAATTCACGTTCGACCAAGGATTGAACTGTCGTTTTGATAGGTTGTTCATAGAGTGTAAAGGTTCTGACTGGGAGAGGATTCTTGTGTACTCCTTCAGCCCCCAGTTGAAGATATTATGGATCAACCTTCTCTTTGAAAATGTGCTTTAAAACTCCGCAGTCGCTTGTGGGATGATTTACGAACCTGTGGAAGTCACCTCTTCAATGGAAAAAGGAAAGTCAGGTGCTTCTTGATCAGGAACTCTTGTGCGTTGGTCAGAGGCTTGTGCATCTTGATTATCCTTCCTTTGTGCTTTTGAAGGAGCTAAGGTATGCTTGCGCGGCGGTTTGGCTTTCCGTTTGCTCTCTTCTGCAACAGTGTTTGTGGAAGGCTGGAGGTTTTACTGATTCTTGATCAGACGTCTTCTACCTCGAGTGTCTCGCGGTTCTTCAGCCTTTGTAGCTTTTGTTCTTTCCAGTAAAGTGGGCGCAGTAGTTGTCGATCTCTTGGCTGCTTCATGGAGTTCTGAGAAGGTCTGGAACCTGAAATTCTCCAATAAGGCTCTGTACACAGGAATCATTCTGTCGATGCATAAGTCCACAAGTTGCTGCTCTGTGACATTCGGATCATGGCAATCCAACGCTTGAACTCTGAAATTTTTCACGTAGTCGTTAGGATGTTTGTTGTTCTTTTGAAACATCCTTCCAAGATCAGAGAGGGTAACTTGCTCTGAAACGAAGAAATACTTCCTATAGAAAGCATTAACCATTTCTCCCCAACTGTTGATAGTTCCTGGTGGGATGTGTGTTGTACCAGGTGTATGCTCTTCCTTTCAATGATTTTGAAAATTCTTTGAGGCGAACAACATGATAATGTTCATGTTCACCCAAAGCTTCCAGGAACCGAGAAATATGTTCCCGAGCATTGCCGGTTCCGTCGTACAAAGGAAAGGTTGGAGAGATATAACCTTTTGGAAGAGGAATCTTTTGCGTAGCAGCAGGGTATGGAGGCTGGTGACGATGGACATGTGGGGTCTTGTCTTTTCCACGGTTCTCCAGAAGGCGTTACAAATCTTCCCGAGTGACGAAGTTTGATGACTCCTTCGTTGATGGACCGTCTGCAGCTTTGCGGGCTTCATCATCATCCACTGTATGAATCAGGATTACCTCAGGATCAGCGTTTGAGGATTTTTCCTTCTCTTTTCCTTTTCCTTGGGTCTTCCCTGACATTGTATTAGTGAGAGCCTTCAGTTGATTAAATAGCTCCTTCTATGCTGTATCCATATCGGTTTGATTCTTTGCAAGAGTCTCTTGCACTTTGATGAGATCAGCAATGGTAGGTGGTGGATTTCCTCTGACTTCTTCAGGGTTTCGTCCGGACAGTGGATGACCTTCGACATGAGGAGGAGTAATGTCACCACCATTAGTGTTGGAGGTCGAAATTTTCTCCGGGATATTCTGATTGTTGTTAGGATTCGTAACTGAACCTGACCTGAGATCAACCATCTTGTGAAATTTTGAGATTGCAACCGAGAGAATGATCTCCCACTGTGGTCGCCAATCTGTAGATGGGGAAAACGATTTGCTGGTTTTTAAGGAACTAAGGAGACGACCGTACGGAGGAGACTCCTCGAACCGAGGGAAATGTTAAACCTCACACAGATGCACCACTGAAAAGGGGGTGCTTTAGATTCGAGAGATCAATTTGTAGTACTCCGGCCTAAATCAAGACAATGACCGTTCCAGAGTAAATTCGATCACAAGAGAGGATGGGTTGATCTGTAGGAGGGAAGCTGAGAAATGCGTGGAATCAATGGTAATCAAAGATTGTGGGTGTGTGAATTCTGAATATGATAAGCTCTGGATGATTGAAATTGCTCAATTGAGAGTAGTTGCTCAATTGATGAGTTGATGATCTCGTGTTGTCGATGAGACGTGAGATTGATGATACTGTTGATGCTGATGATTCAATCATGATTCAGATACTTATTTATATTGCTGTAATTTTAGACACCATGATCCCATGAAGTGTGACAGTTGATGGAATCAAGGAGTGGGGAAGTGGAGATCGTGTTTGAAACCAGTTGCTCAGCGTGTGGAGATTTCCACCCACTACCTCGTGAATTCCTTCAACTGGTTGCACGACTTGCTCACATTCCATCGTGTGTTTGAACACACGTGTCGTAGACCGCCAGACCAAAACCCAAAGTGATATCCCCCCAAAGTGACACGATTGACGTCTCGTGGTATGTTAGTCAATTGATGACTTCGTGGTTTGATGGGACGATGAGTCCATGTAGTTGCTGAGTTGAACATGATGTTCTGAAACTCATGAGTTGAACATGTCATGAGACAGAGGTATAGTTCTTACGATGAAGTGAGCAAGTATTGCTCATTCGATGGATCATTAAATATTGATTGTTGAACCAATATTCCTTGGCTTGAACAAATATTTATCATCTGAGCAAGTGTTGCTCATGTGATGAATTGTTGTATATTTGATCGCCTGAGCATGTGTTGCTCATCTGATGGATTATTGGAAGCGTACCAAAAATATTAATTAGAATACTGGTCGCTGAACCGAGCATAATTAATAAAATTAATGACCATGAGGTCGTCGTAAAATTATTAAGGTTTGAATCTGGAATGATGATCCTTGGATTCAGAAACCCTAATTTGATCAATTGATGATCAATTCATGGTTCGTCAGAAGTTTAACCATGGGACGAAGGAGGGAGCGACTACATGGGACCGTGGATCAACCATGTGGTGTCCATATGCTCACATGAGAAAATACGAAGAACTCCTGAAGAGTTGACGATTTGTTGGTGGAAGAATGATTAAATGCTGGCTTAATCATTTATTCAAAAATGCTCGTCTGAGCCTTAGGTGAGAAAACCTAATTAATTATGACGAGGCGAGGGACCGATCATGGAGTCATGAAACTGGACCTGGGTTGTCACGTGACCGCCTGACGATCACTTCATGAAAATCCAAAGTGTTTGGAAGAGTTTTGGACCTAATACGAGCAATTGTGCAAATTAGGTCAAAATTGTGAAAATTGATGGGACCGGCTTCTGTGAGCCAAAGAGCCAATCTTGGTCGGTCAAGTTAGCGTGATCGTGTCCCCAAGGCGTCCGCGTATCAGTCCTGAGAATTTTGATATTTTCTGGCGTGCAATTGAGCATCCATTCGAGAAAATATGCCAAAATTAGGGTTTCGACGAAACTGAGGAAAACACCATGAGATGATGAAAAATAATTATAAAATAAGGAATGAGGCTGCGTGGGACCGTCGTGGTCAAGGAATGGTCGGCCGGTCGTGACCACGGTCCCGTGGTGCCTTTTTCTTAATTTTATAATATTTTGATGATTTTATGAAAAATTCATGAATTTTAGGAAATTTGATGAATTTAGGGAGTTTCCATGAATTAAAGGAGTTTTCATGAGTTTATGGAAGAAAAATATTGAAATAATAAAAACATGGGCGTGTGGGACCATGGAGGCATGGTCGGGCGGCTATGGACCGGTCCCACGAATTTTTCATAATTTTTTAATATTTTAGGCATTTCTGATGATTTGAGGGAATTTTTCCTAATTTGAGAGAAATACCATAAAATCAAGGAATTTGATGAATTCAAGGAAAATAGGATAAATAATAATAAAATAATAAAGCAAAGGGCATCAAGGAGTTTTTTTATGAAATTAGAGAAATAATAATAATAATAATAAAATAATAAGGAACCGTGGGGCGTGGGGCCGGCTGGGACCAAGGCATGGCTGGTCGGCCAATGGTCACCCCCCACACTCCTTTCCTTAATTTTATATTATTTGTTATGGATTTATGGAAGTAGCATGAAACCGAGGAGCTTCCTCGAGACGAAGGAGATTTGATCAGATGAGAGAATTTTCATCAAATCATGGAAAATAATAAAAATGATTTAAAAATATAAAACTGGCGTGGAACTGACCACGGCACGGTCAGTAGGTCGTGTGTACGTTTTCCCAGCACCTTGGTCAATATTTTTAATTATTTATTATTTTCTTCCCTATTTTGCATAGGTTCATCGTTTCGTTGTATTTTGAAATACTCGTTCGTGCGGTGACTGTTAGTGTATCGTCGTTGAATACACTTTCATCGTTTGAATCGGGGCTTACTTAGAGGTAGCTCAGACGCCCGGTTGTTGATTATTTATTACTAATTGTGGAATTCAGTGGATAATAATTCACAAAACTGAGTAATAAGATGGTTATTATTAATTCATAGGATCAGCTGAGGATTCGACTACGAATTCAGAATAATAAAGTGAGCATTAACATTTCATGGGATCGTAGATTCGACCATAGAATTGGAGTAATTAATATTTATCTATTACCATTTATGAGATCAGTTGTGGATTCGATCATGAAATCGGAGTAATGAGATAATATAGTTATTGCTATTCTATGAGATCAAGCTGTGGATTCGATCATAGAATCAGAACAATTGTTTATTACCATTCCGTGGGACCAGTCGCAGATTCGACCATGGAATAGGAGCAATTATTATTTCCATTCCATGGGACCAGTCGTGGATTCGACCATGGAATATGATCAATTGTTATTGCCATTCCATGGGACCAGTCGTGGATTCGACCATGGAATAGGAGCAATTGTTATTGCCATTCCATGGGACCAGTCGTGGATTCGACCATGGAATAGGAGCAATTGTAATTAGGAATAATTAACTTTGTGGCTCTATACTAGAAGAGCAAGTTGTCTAGGAGCATTAATTATCCCGATATGAGCTTGTCGGTAAGTCATATCCTTTATATAGTCAGGGTAAACTCGTTGTTTGTTCCTGAAGACGTTATCGCTCTATACTAGCAGCGCAAGCTGTCTAGGAGCCGTCCATCTCGTGATACTATATAGAAATAATCACTAAAAGTGTTCAGTATTCATGAGATATGCCGGTGTCCAGTCGTGAGACTACATATCTACATGTACTCTGAGAGAAAGTACTCTCCGTTCAGAATTCAATGAGAGACCCGTGTCTCAATACTCACGTCTGATTGTCGATCAGAGCTTCGTATAATTATGAGTTCACGATTTTAGCCCTTGTCGAAAATCCACCATCTACAAATGGACAGTCTAGATTTCCCTTAAGGAAATTAAACATGCTCGATCAAGCTAACCTTAATCAAAAGTGCGTCGATACGAGACTCTCTCTGTCAGAGAGTGACGTAGCCTGTGGGTATTTCATGCGTATCTCAATATTGGCACTTCGGGAGATTCATGCTACTTTGCTGAGAATGAACACTTAATCTTCATGTCATGTCAATGATGAGAGTTTGGCTGAGAACATAGCACGGAAAATACTAGGCAAATCATGCATTAATTAATAATGCTAATAGAATTCACAGAATATTTGGGATTGATGTTGCACGCACCATTCTGAGTGAATTTCATGAATTGCTTCAAATAAAGCGAAGAGGTTTTCTGCTGTTGATGGTGGATTTTAGTTCAGGGCTAAAATTGTGAAACCAAATTTATGCGCTGACATCCTGCAAAGGATAAAGCCACTGATAAAATGATGAATACTTCTTCACTTCGCTAATTTACCTAGAATGGAGCATGTGGCAACAATCCCATGTACCCTGTGAATTTATAGCATTATTAATGCATGCTTAGCCTTGTATTTCCTGCAGAACTCTCATTATTAATGACGACTGAGTGTTTCTCTCAGCAGAGTAACACGAATATCCAAGTGTTAATAATGAAGCATACACAAAATACCCGTACAGGCTACATCTCTCGGTGTGTTATACTAGCCCGATTGAGCATATTTGAATCTGGACTGTCCATATCAGTCTCAGAAACAATCACGACCACGTAAGTTGGCCGCATGATTTAACCAGCCTAGACGATCCTCAGCAGGAGCAGGCTACCACCACCAGCGGGCCCATTTATGCCCTGGTCGGTCGAATATATACCACGCCTCCCAAACGACCACCGAACACCATCCTAGAATGGGATGGTTGGGATGGTGTGGAGCATCTTGGAAAATCTTGTGCACACAAGACCGCTTGTGGCAGTCTCAAATTCATCACGACCGTCCAACTTCACCAGCATGATTGGACGTCGTGGATTATCCCATGACCGGTTGGACAAAGATTTTCCTGCACACCGGCGGGCCCCCTTCACGCCTGCATAATCGATCCTCCCCTGACCTAGCCACATAACCATGTACAGTTTCCCGAAGTTGGGCCAGCGTGAAAGCTTAAAGGGTCGCAGGAAATTCCACTGAAGGTCTCAAATTGATCACGACCATCCAACTTCACCGGCATGATTGGATGGCTTAGATCGGACTTATAGCCACCAGACAGGTATTGGCGCGTTCACCACCGGCCCAACGTGGTCCCCACATGGTCGGCCTCCCTAACAGAGAAGCGTGGCTTTCCAATTCGTCCATCCAAAGCAGCGTGGACGTGAAATCCTAATTAGGGTTTGCGGCACATCACATGTGTCGCAAATCAGTCTCAACCATCCATCTTCGCAGGTATGGACGGAGGGTGTAGATGTAGATTCAAAGGGACCATAGCATGTCAACAAAATCACCGTGGGCCCGCCTACATACATGACTAATCAGTCAATACCAACTATGGTTGGTCGTCTCGATTTTTGTGCCCAAACTAGGCATGGCCGCGCGTTTTCAATAGCAAATCGATCTCGACCACTCAACTTTGTCGGACAAATTGAGTGTGTTAGATTACATCTTCACAGGACAGTGAGGTACAGACGTGTACACTGGCTTGTCGAATGCACGCCTGACTGATCGGCCAAGACCGACCATGGTTGGTCGTCTCAAAACGCGCGCCCGAAGTAGGCACGACGTGCGGTCTTCAATTCCTTTGCGGCATGGGATTTCTGTCGCAAATAAATCTCAACCACTCCTCTTTGCCAGACAAATTGAGTGTCTTAGATCGCATCTTCATGGGATAGTGAGGTACAAAAACCTACACCAGCATGCCATCTACATGCATGCCCAATTGACCCTGCCAAAAAATGTGTCCCATGCTTGGATTCGACCAAGCTAAAGGTTGGTGTTCGAGCACCTCCTAAACCCTAATCTGACGGTCGCAGATGTGGGTCGCAAGCCAACTCGTCCGTCTAACTTCACCAGCCTGGACGGATAGCCTAAGACAGGAGTTAGGCGACCAGTGAGGTATCACCACGATTACCGTCCACTACTCTTCCACACAGAGTGACCGTCCCAGTCAGGGCTTACTTGTACAACCTACAAACAATCACTCGAAGATGGCTGAACGTGATGCTATTTTCCGCGACTTACTCCGTTAAGTCTTAAAACAGCGATGCTTCATACACGCTGAATATATTCGATGCATTACATACATAGAATGCACAAGATATTTCACAAATATCGACTTCCTAAATAACTTAGTTATTTAATCTAGCATCACATGCTGCTTTTTGTGGGTCCCACAATCCACACTCGACACATTAATCATGTCACAAATTGAGGGATACATACTGGGGTATTGGTCTAGCGGTTTAAAGCGTGCAGTGCACAACGCGCCATCACAAGAATGTGTTAGGAAGACATGGACGGTTAGTGATGATGGGAAAAGTGGGCAAGACTGATCGTGTGACACTAACACACGCAACTCCACTACTCCATCACTCTACTTCCTCCACTTCCCACGAGAGACGTGGGTAAGACACAATGACTTGTATAAATAGGTTCTCCTCCCTATTTCCATAAGAGACAAAACAGAAATCAAGTGTTGATACAATCGTATCCAAACACCAGAACTGATAGCTTTCATTCTGCAAGCCAGTTCAGCTTTCTGATACAAGTCATACACAACCAACACCTTCACAATCTCAACACCTTCTTCGCTTCCCTCCCTAATATCAACCCCATCTCCTTCACTTTGTGACTGAAACAAGTCTGGAACGACCATTTCTTGGTTTAGGCCAGAATTGTACAGATTGATTTCTCGAATCACAAGCACTCCCGTGCAGTGCATTTGTTTAGGGTTTAGATTCATTTCTCATTCACACACCCCAAATTACCAAAACCGGCAGAAATAGTTTTCACCCATAAACAATTGGCGACCACAGTGGGAGGTTAATCTCTCGGTCATAAAGTCAATTTCTTCAAAATCCGATTCAACTTTATCAATTTCGAAAAGGGTAGATCTTAGGACCAATTCAATCATTAATCCATTTCAAGATGGTAGAACTCAGGTCTGGATCAGCAATCAATTCTGATGGAGCTAGTGTGGATAACACTCTCGGTATTGATGTACCTGTTAGTGGAGATACTGTGGTCAATACATCTCTTGGAGCCGTCACTTCTACCACCAACGCCAGCGAGCAGGAGATGTTCCAGTAAGTGTAACGCCTCCCATCACCAGAGCCAGAGCAGCCACGAATCCCGACATCTTCTCAAGTTTAACGCCTCCGGTGGTCACCAGAGCAACAAATTCCACTCCTTCGTCAGGACGAGGAGCCGGAAGGACGAGAGGAGGAACATCTCCCATTACCATCGCAGACTTGATGGAGAGGCAGGAAGTTCTTGCTAAGACTCAAACGGATATGGTTACAACTCAGAAAGAGGTACTCACTTTTCTTAAAACATTAACTGATCGATTTCCACAAGATCCGCGACAGCCCCTGGAGCCAACAAGGAACGCATTCAACGCACCCGGAGAAGGTACTTCAGCGGCGCGGGCCTACATGGACCTGATCAAAGAAGCAACATCAGATATGAGCGGTCCTGTCATGGAGACTCATACACCGGGGACTGATTCTCACAACGATTCTCCTCAAGTCAATAGTTTCACTATGAACCAAAGGCCGGATTAGGAAGCAGTTTCTCTAGGAAAGTTTATGCGAACTTTTACACCTCTCGAAGAATCAGCGGGCGGAGACGTTTTGCTGAAATCAACTTAAGGAAGGTCACAACCGTGCCCTACATGTCACCGCACGCGTCAAGGATTCATAGTTCAAGAGGGCCCTTATCGACACAGGAGCGTCTTCGAATGTGATTACTCTCAAGACTCTCAGGACATCCAAGGTTCGCCAAGGAAAGGTCGTACGGAAGCCTACTACAACGACGAGCCACGAGAGGAAGTACCGGATGCTCCACGACAGCTACAGGACGGTACCAATTACACAACTTATGAGCTCGAAGTGGTCAACATCGGGGATGAGGAATATCCTAGGCCTATCTCCATCAGTTCGACCTTGTCTGCGGAGGAACACACGATACTTGTGCAACTTCTCAAGGAATACCAGGACATATTTTCCCGGACATATGAAGAAATGCCCGGCCCAGATGAAAAACTGGTCACCCACCATCTACATGTCATACCCGGATCCGAGCCGATCAAGCAATCCCCGAGGAAATTCAGGCATGAGGTAGAAGAACAAATCAAGACTCAGATTTAGAAGTTTCCGGCTGCTGGCTTCATCAAACCCATCCATCATCCGACCTGGCTGGCTAATGTGGTGCCGGTAAAGAAGAAGAATGGACAGATCAGGTACTGCGTGGATTTCAGAGACTTGAATAGATGCTGCCCCAATAATGATTTTCCTTTACCTAACATCGACATGTTAGTGGATGCCACCAGCGGACACGACATGTTCTCTTTTATGGATGGATACAACGGCTACAATCAGATAAGGATGTACGATCATGATGCAAGTAAGACTACCTTTCGAACTCCTCTCGGAAATTTTATTATGCTGTAATGCTATTTGGTTTAAAGAATGCCGGTGTAACGTATCAATGAGCTATGACGGCAATCTTCTACTGGAGCCGACACCTTAAGGGAACAGCCTCAGGAAGATAACGATGTCCGCGTACGAGAAAGAATCCGGTCGAATCACTCTTGTATATCGTTCCATGTTGGAAGACTTCGTGAAGCTGTTGAACGCTCATCTACAACAACATCTTCCCTGATAGAAAGAACCAGGCCTGCCGGTAATGAAGAGCCTCATAATATTCGTGGGAGAATATATCTCACCAACAGGCGATACAACCTTCAGCCTTCTGTAAGCAGTTTCCTTGAAGCAGCAAGAGGAAAACCACCGAGATACAATATCCTGCGCGTCTGCCAACTCCAACTCCAGTACCACATGCAAGACTCCCACAATGATGAAACAACGTCCAAGATATTCCATATCTGACTCGACAGCAACCACATCGATGAGAGACGCGTTCAGAATTCCGTCTCCCAAGGAGTGTGACTGGGGACTGCTTAGCACTACCCATCTCAAAGACGCTGAGAAACGCAAGCACGCTATATTCCAAGATGTCCAAAGACGAGGATATACTCAAGAGAGCAGACGTATTTTCAAAGACCAGCGATATTCCTGGATGTCTATGAAACGCAACGAAGACGAAAAGATGGCCTCATGAACCCAACGTGACAACGTCTATCAAGTCGAAGGATCAGTGGATGCTCGTGGGCAGGGGACTGTCTCCCTATTTTTCATTCCGTGAGGCAATATCAAGGAAGCTATCACGCCTCTTCCTTCCAGTCTCCTCTGATCACAGCTGCTGCTAAGAACCGTTATTCGTTTGTCGATACCAGTGCCCGAGCTTCATCATAGCAACAACCACTACAGACAGAGTAAGGGATTTCTTCAATACATGAGAGATGGTCAATCAAGAAGCATGCAATTCGCGAGGGAGAATCAAACTAAATAAGAAGCCTCTTCAATGATCTCTTCAGAGGAAGACGCTCCAACGCCTGTCCAGGAGAAACCGCTTCAACACTCTCTCCAGGATCCGGTTCGATGTTCGCTCCAGAATGATCCGCTTCAGCGCTCTCAACGCTCTCTCCAGGATCCACCTCAACGTTCGCACCAGAAGCCACCTTAACATCCTCTCGAGTCGTTTCAACACGCAAGCTACATCAATAATCTGCGCTTTGGTCAAGTTATCTTTGATGTACTCATTGCTCAACATACGTCTCATCCATCCTTTATAAGGGCCCAGCGGAGCATGAAAAACCTTGAAGTCGATAGGAGAAGGGTTATCTTGTGGAACGGATATTTTCAGATAGTTGAAAGGGCGCGGTGAACAACTCATCATCTATGTTCGACATATCTTTGAAGCTGTCAACACTCCCTGACTTGGCATCAGCATTATCCCCAGAACACATCTTAGCAGGACCCATTTTGTTCATCCTACAATAAAATAAAAGCGGGGGAGTCAGTACTTGTATGAAAATTCATGGGATGTGTAGTCACGCACGACAGGACATACATTCACGTTAAAATACACCAGGTTGGTCAAAGAAAACAAGGCTGGTATTGGGCCACGTCAGCAAACGAGGCCGGTGTTGGTCGAGATCGCAAGGTTAATATCCCGTCACGTAAGCAAAACTGATATCACATCACGCAAGTAGGACAATATTGGGTCACGTCAGGCCGGTATTGGTCAAGGCTGATCAAGGTCACAAGGCTGGTACTGGTCCACGTCAGCAACACAAGGCTGGTATTGAGCCACGTTAGCAAACAAAGCCGGTGTTGGTCAAGTCCACGAAGCCGGTGTTGATCAAGGTCACAAGGCCGAAGGAAACAAGACAGCAAGTCCGGTGTCGATCGAAACAGCGTCCGTCAGCAAGGTCGGGGTTCGTCAAATCAGCAAGTCCGGTGTTGGTCAAGGGGCAAGTCTGGTGTTGGGGTGAGGCAACAGGTATGGTGTTTGGTCGAAGAAGGCACAACCGGCCCCAAGCAAATCCGGCATGTGGCGGGTCCCACTTGATCAGGCACAACCAACCCCAGATTGGTCGAAGAAAGCACAGCCGTCCCCAAGCAAAGCCGGCATGCGGTGGGTCCCGCTTGATCAGGCACAACCAGCCCAGATTGGTCGAAGCAGGCACAACCGGCCCCAAGCAAAGCCGGCATGCGGCGGGTCCCACGTTCGAGCAAGGCAGGCATAACAAGCCCACGTTCGAGCAAGGCAGGCATAACAAGCCCACGTTCGAGCAAGCAGGCGCATGATGAGTCCCACGATCGAGCGAAGCAGGCGCAACAGTCCGTTGAGCAGGCACATCATCCCCACGCTCGAGCGGAGCAATCACGAAGCAGGCTCTCGACCGAAGCAGGCATAGCAAGGTCGATCGAAGCAGGAAAGACCGACATCATGCTAGAGGAACGCTCGTCTGGACACCTCTTGAACGTGACATGCTCCAAGGACAGGAAGACTCGTCTCTCCTGGTAACATCTAACTTTGTCTCATAAGTTTTATCTGTATATGTCACCATCTAATGCCTACCCCATAATAGTGTAACCATTATGTGCTAGGCAGGGGACTTAATGTTGATGGTGGATTTTAGTTCAGGGCTAAAATTGGTGAAACCAAATTTATGCGCTGACATCCTACAAAGGATAAAGCCACTGATAAAATGATGAATACTTCTTCACTTCGCTAATTTACCTAGAATAGAGCATGTGGCAACAATCCCATGTACCATGTGAATTTATAGCATTATTAATGCATGCTTAGCCTTGTATTTCCTGCAAAACTCTCATTGTTAGCGTGGCATGACGACTGAGTGTTGCTCTCAGCAGAGTAACACGAATCTCCAAGTGTCAATAATGAAGCATACACGAAATACCCATACAATCTGCATCTCTCGATGTGTTATACTAGCCCGATTGAGCATATTTGAATCTGGACTGTCCATATCAGTCTCAGAAACAATCACGACCACATAAGTCGGCCGCATGATTTAACCAGCCTAGACGATCCTCAGCAGGAGCAGGCTACCACCTTAATGACCACCAGCGGGACCATTTATTCCCTGGTCGGTCGAATACATACCACGCCTCCCAAACGGCCACCGAACACCAGCCTAGAATAGGATGGTTGGGCTGGTGTGGAGCAGCTTGTAAAAGCTTGTGCGCACAAGACCGCCTGCGGCAGTATCAAATTCATCACGACCGTCCAACTTCACCAGCATGATTGGACGGCGTGGATTATCCCATGACCGGTTGGACAAATATTTTCCTGCACACCGGTGGGCCCCCTTCACGCCTGCATAATCGATCCTCCCCTGACCTAGCCACAGAACCATGTACGGTTGCCCGAAGTTGGGCCGGCGTGAAAGCTTAAAGGGTCGCAGGAAATTCCACTAAAGGTATCAAATTGATCACGACCATCCAACTTCACCGGCATGATTGGATGGCTTAGATCGGAATCATAGCCACCAGGCAGGTATTGGCGCGTTCACCACCGGCCCAACGTGGGCCCCACATGGTCGGCCTCCCCAAAGGAGAAGCGTGGCTTGCCAATTCGTCCAGCCAAAGCAGCGTGGACGTGAAACCCTAATTAGGGTTTGCGGCACATCACATGTGTCTCAAATCAGTCTCAACCATCCATCTTCGCAGGTATAGACGGAGGGTGTAGATGTAGATTCAAAGGGCCCAGAGCATGTGAACACAATCACCGTGGGCCCGCCTACATACATGACTAATCGGTCAAGACCAACTATGGTCGGTCGTCACGATTTGTGCGCCCAAACTAGGCATAGCCGCGCATTTTCAATAGCAAATCGATCTCGACCACTCAACTTTGCCGGACATATTGAGTGGCTTAGATCACATCTTCATGGGACAGTGTGGTACGGACGTGTACACTGGCCTGCCGACTGCACGCCTGACTGATCGGCCAAGACCGACCATGATTGGTCGTCTCGAAACGCGCGCCCGAAGTAGGCACGACGTGCGGTCTTCAATTCCTTTGCGACATGGGATTTCTGTCGCAAATCGATCTCAACCACTCCTCTTTGCCAAAAAATTGAGTGGCTTAGATCGCATCTCCATGGGACAGTGAGGTACAAACACCTACACCAGCATGCCGTCTACACGTATGCCCAATCGGCCCCGCCAAAAAACATGTCCCATGCTTGGATTCGACCAAGCTAAAGGTTGGTGTTCGAGCACCTCCTAAACCCTAATCGGACGGTCGTAGATGTGGGTCGCAAGCCATCTCGTCCGTCCAACTTCACCAGCCTGGACGGACAACCTAAGACAGGAGTTAGGAGACCAGTGAGGTATCACCACGATCACCGTCCACCACTCTTCCACACAGAGTGATCGGCCCAGTCAGGGCTTACCTGTTCAACCTCCAAATGATCACTCGAAGATGGTTGGAAGTGATGCTATTTTCCGCGACTTACTCCGTTAAGCCTTAAAACAGCGATGCTTCATACACGCTGAATATATTCGATGCAATACATACATAGAATGCACAGGTATTTCACAAATATCGACTTCCTAAATAACTTAGTTATTTAATCTAGCATCACATGCTGCTTTCTGTGGGTCCCACGATCCACACTCGAGACATTAATCATGTCACAGACTGGGGGATACATACTGGGGTATTGGTCTGGCGGTTTACAGCGTGCACCGCACAACGCGCCATCACAAGAACGTGTTAGGAAGACATGGACGGTTAGTGATGATGAGAAAAGTGGGCAAGACTGATCGTGTGACACTAACACACGCAATTCCACTACTCCATCACTCCACTTCCTACGAGAGACGTGGGTAAGGAACAATGACTTGTATAAATAGGTTCTCCTCCCTATTTCCAGAAGAGACAAAACAGAAACCAAGTGTTGATACAATCGTATCCAAACACCAGAAATGATAGCTTACATTCTGTAAGCCAGTTACGAGTCATACACAGCCAACACCTTCACAATCTCAACACCTTCTTCGCTTCCCTCCCTAAGATCAACCTCATCTCTTTCACTTTGTGACTGAAGCAAGTCTAGAACGGCCATTACTTGGTTTAGGCCAGAATTGTACAGATTGATTTCTCGAATCACAAGCACTCCCGTGCAGTGCATTTGTTTAGGGTTTAGATTCATTTCTCATTCACACACCCCAAATTACCAAAACCGGCAGAAATAGTTTTCACCCATAAACATCTGCACTCGTCACTTCATAAACGTCTTTTCCCCTTGCAGGGTGACAGCGCATTAATTACTGGTTTTACAATTTTAGCCCTGAACTAAAATCCACCATCAACATTAAGTCCCCTGTTTAGCACGTAATGATAGTGCCATTGCGGGGTAAGCATTAGATGGTGATGTACAAAACGTAAAAAGACGAGATAGAGGAAATTTACCCGGAGGAGCTTGATCAACCGCCATCGACCAGTCCGTGCGGAAGTACCGGCATGGCCGCGGAGCATCGTCAGGCTCGGTTGCCTTGGCGCAGCCATGAAGCGTCAGTGGGCCCAGCTGCTCTTCCTTGCGTTCGAGTCAAAGGAGGAGTCCTTCTCCTATCTGGTTTCCGCAAACATACTTATAAAAGGGGGTCGACCCTCTTTTTTTTATATTTGCTCGCTCAAACTTCCCCTGTGACAGCGTTCTCGTCGTTGTTGGATCGTCCGCCACCAGCAAGATACGTGCTGCTTCTTTTTTTTTTGTGGATGTAAACCCTGGTTTTAGGTGTAGCTTCCTTGAACTTGATAAAATCATCCCGTTGTGGGTGAATCTTCTTTGTTAGCCATATTATAATGAACTTTACCAACAAAATCCATAACAAAGTAATCAATATCGCTAGAATCATTAGTAAAAACCTATGTTGATGTACCGCTTTGCTCTTTTTCCTCCTTGCATGCAAAACATAGATTTAGGTTGCGAATGATGCAAAACCTAGTTTAGGTTTTGGTGGTGGACACAATTTCCATGGCAAGCATGCTCGTCCATCCCTCTAAACCGGCCACGGACATTCGTCTCGTGCACGACCTTTGTACGGCCCCTCCATATGTTGGCCCTGTTATACATGCTGGTCCCAAGGCTTGCGGGATATCCAAGCATGCGGCATAGGATCGAGCACGCAACAACTTTGCTCGAACTAGCCGTGGGCGTACATCCCGCGACTAATTTTTTTTTATACCTCTCCGACCATTAGCACCCATATTGTATCGCATGCGTGATTTGTCCCTCAGTACGAAGTAATGACTTTTTTCTATTGTGATTCATTGTAGTTATTTGAAAGTAGAAGCTCTCGTTAAGATGTCACCTGGGGATAATGTTGCTGCCAAATCAGGAGGTGTTAACAACTCCAAAGATATGTCGAATATAGATAATGAGCTGTTTTCCGTGACTTTTCCAAACATTAGAACTCATCTTGGCCATAAGTGGGTCCTGTTCACAGGCTCGGAAAATGAGAAGGCTGCTCAGTCCGCTCCTCCAACACATGTGATGAGGTTCTGTCTTCAGAAAAAGGAATATCCCGCTTCTCCCATAGATTTAAGGGTTTTCCACACTCCGTTGAGCTCTTATGAAGGATGGATGAGGCATATGTTGATCAATGAGCACATCAAAGATAACCTGACCAACGCGCAGATCGTTGAAGCTATCATGGCGTCTGCAACACTTCAATCAGGAAAGACGCTGCAGGTTTGATTACTTTCATTTCTCGATGGTGCCCTTCCACGCACACGACTATATGTAGATGGGGAGAAATGACGATTACTCTGGAAAGCGTAGCCGTGTTGCTGAATCTCCCTGTTGCGGGAAGTTTCCACTATAAACTATACACCGAAGAAAATTCCACCCTCGATGCTATACTTCAGAAGGCATAAGAGTATGATCAACAGAAAAAAGGCAAGAAATGCTTTTAGACTTGGTGGGTGTCTCAATGGTTTCCTATGAAACCAAGGTTGGGCTAGGCACTGGATGATGAACTCAGCGTGGTCGCATTTCTGTCTTTATGGCTGTCTAGGGACATCTTTGATGACGGCTCTGGGAAGAAGACTATAAGACACGATCTTGTCATGTTTGCCATAAAGTTAGCGAAAGGCGTGGTTCTCCCTTTAGGCAGTTTATTCCTTGGATCGATGTACTCTCATCTGGATGCTTTGGAAGCTGACATGCACGCTTCCAACGGGTACAAGAAAGTGGAGTCGCATGTTCACATAGCTTTCCTCCAGGAGTGCTTATGGGAACATTTTAAAGGTTACGCCCCTGTCCCTGCAACTTCATTTTCTAGTTTGTATGGATGTTCGAGGATACTCCGTTGGCAAAATAGACGTCCAAAACCTGGGTTGAAGCTTGTTGATTTTCTCGATAACATGTATGCCATAGATTTGCGCCGGTGGGGGCCGGTTCATTCTTCTGTGATTCAACCGAAAACCTTTACCACTTCTCCTGATACTATGTTCCACGCCAATAGAGAGGATATGAGCTCTGGAGAGATTATATTCCTGCCAAGTTGTACACCGGGATATGTTCCATCATATTTTGATGAATTCCTTACTGCGGTTCCTTATAATATTGACAGAGTCGCCCGTCAGATGAGATTTGATCAAGGCATCCTGTTCGATCGTCCGGCAATGCCTTCAAAGGAGCTTGTGTCGTCTGTTCTTGATGCTAGCCTCTTTGCAACGAAACATAGCCTTCCATTCCTTCTACTTGGAAGGAAACCAACCGCGACTGGTAGGTATAAAAGTTTTTGGAAGGAAGAGTTGTTATCTTTTCAAAAGTTCTCGGAAGAAGTTGTGGCAGTTCCTCGTGGTGATCCATCCCCCGAGATCTTGGAGCAACATAAACGATTGAAGCCACTTCCGGGCAAGCGAACCAGGGATGGAACTCCTGATGACTACAGTCCCCAGGATGAAGGAACAAGGTCCAAGGGACGGGCAAATGGACCGGTGGTTTTCAATTCTTCCCATATGCAGGTACTTTAAACTCCTTTTTTGCTCTGCCGATTTATCCATCTTGAGCCATCTCCACTGAACTTGATCTTTATTCAAAATCAGGGGCCCATGAAGGAAAATGCTTTTACGAGGTTGTCACGTAGTCATGACGCAGCTTTAGAGAAATCCGGTGAGACTGAACCTCTTTAAGGCGATGACAAGGATGACGAAAACTCGATCGTCGACGATGAAAGCTCCTCCAAGTGCGGCAGGGAGTCTGACCGTTTCAGTGAGCTCGTGGATGAGACCGTGGCAGAAATCAATACTGAGGGTGAAGTGAATACTGCAGGAAATACCGAAGATGCTATATCTATGATTGTAGAGGTGCTTCCCTCTAAAGAGTCTTCTGTGGCTGTCGAGGCATTGGTTGCGCCTCCTGCTGCTGGAGACATTTTTGATCCTCCTTTCGATGCCCCTTTCCCGGATCATGTGCTGGTTGGAGGATTCAGCGTGCCGTCTAAGTATGAGGAGTTATACACCAAAATATGGAAGAAGCATGATCATATTGCCACTTTAAAAAAACTAAAAAGTCGCTTTGCATTAGTAACACGTGTCGAAGAAGCTTTATCCACCATATATGACATAAATGTCGTGACCGGGAACACCGTATCTGAAGAGATAATTTCAAACTGGGAGTTCCATTGGGATGTGTTCGTAAGGTGTGAGTTTAACGCCTCTTGGTTCTGTGAAAGGTTTTCCGAGATCCAAAAGCTCCAGGAGCTTCAAGGTGAGATGAGCGAAGTACCCTCGGTGGACTGCATCGCTCGCCAGGAAGAAGAGATCGAGAAGTTGTCCAAGGAATTGGAACTGAAGCAGGCCGCCCCCCAGACCATGAAAGCTGCTCTTTCCCAGAAGAATGAGTTGTTGCTGAAAGACTTCCCTTGAATGCTTTACATCTTCTGCCTTATACTTTTCCCTTCTTAGGTGCTTTGAGTGATGTGAGGAAATATTTTCACACTTTGATTTTAGGTCTTGAACTAATAGGTGATTGAATTTTGAATTGGTTTATTCTGAATGATTTTGTGAGTTACTTTGTTGAAAGAGATTGTTTTAAAAGAAATTTACATTCTGGTTTCGAACATAATATGAATATTCTAACGACATGGTGTATGCCATACGAAATCACAAACATCGTGTGAGAAGGAAATCATGAAAGAGGAAAATAAACATGGTGTTTAAGGTGATTTGCATCATCGGATATCTTTCTCGATGTGGCCCCAGTAGGCCTCAAAGCTAACTTTCACGTAAAATTGTTTAATAGAACTTATTTATTCTTTGAAATTATTTTTGAACGAAACTACTGGATCTTCCGAGCACTCACTTCAGGAGAATTGCGCGCACTAATTTTCAGAGAAAGGAAGTAACTCTTCTGAATTGAGCTTCTTCTAGATGATGCGCTTCAGGGCATTGCATTCACTGGTAGGGTGGTGAAAAACCCTGTGATAATGGAAATATCTCGGATCTATCATCTCTTGATCAGTTGGTTGTCGCCACACATGAGGCAGCTGAACTTCTCCATATCGCACCCATACTTCCAACAACTCCAAGACTTTCTTCATCGAGAATGAAAAATGTGGGTATCTCGAGTCTGGTTTTTCCTGTGCTAGAGGATGCTGTCGTGAGACCTCCTGTGGGTTTTGATGTGAAGATCGTTTTGAAGAGGGAGTTGAGTCATGAGCGTGTGTTAACGTATACGCGGCTTGCTTAGCTGGGCGGTTTTGTCGAAACACAAATTCTCTTGAAGGATTTGCGTTGTTGGTTGTATCACTATTAATCGACTGAGTTGAGTATTCCCAGCCTCTATACTCATGCGACCCTTGGATGATTTCTCCATCTTCAGGCAGTTCTTCACTTGGCTGAACAGTTGTTGCCGAATGGACGGCTTTTTGAACTTCAGCAAGGGTTTTCAGATACCAATCTTCCAGCAAGGTCTCATAAGTCGCTGGCTCTTTTCCCTTATCTGGAAAATTCTGCGGCATTCCTGACAGGTCCTTTCCTCCGTGGAATTTTTTTGGGCCTCCCTCGTTCGTCAGATCATGTTGCTCATCTCTTCTTAGTCCTCTGGTGTGGCCATGCGTTCTTTCTGCAACTCCGCCGGTAAAGGCACGACCTTCAGGTAGAGATTCAACGTTTTTTGCGTCATCTTCGTCATTTGTGGTACTCTCCGGGTGTCGAATTCTGTTGTAGCCGAACTGTTATATAGTTTAAAAGACGAAATGTCTCGCTCTGCCTTCTAGCAATACCATCTTGGTTTGCCAGGATATCCTCTAGCATTCTGGCCACACATTCCATGAGGTTTGGATTATTTATGGCTTCAAGAGAATTTGGCTGGCGAGGATATCTCATGGGATAAAGGATTGGTGATTAAAAATGAATAGGTTAATGATTGAATTGGATCTAAGACCTACCCCTTTGAAATTGAAGAAACTGGAATGACTATTGAGAAATTGATCCTGCAACCGAAAGATCAACCTCCCACTGTGGTCGCCAGCTGTTAGAGCATTGCTCGGTCGAAATCGCATGCGTTGCTATCTCAAGCATGTTTGTCAATATTAGTGATCAAAACTATAAGTCTTGATTACTAGCCTATTAGAGCTAAGGTCTTGGATTAAGATAGAAAGTGTAGTTGAGCTCAATAACTCCATTGCAATCATCATACAAGACGAAGGACTACTCAAGGAACTGGTGGATCTTCATCGACTAAAAGGTATGTGGAGACTTGAACTTATCTGTCACTCAAAAGTCTATTTACTCTATCTTCTACTCTTGAGACAAAAGTCGTTTTCATATGTAGACTTTCATTATACACATTTGCTATTTCGGGCCGAGTTTATCTCGCCTATCTATTTCTCGAAAGATGTGTTAGTAAGCTTTTGATTTAGCCGAATTCATCTTTACCAAGTGACGAAAGTCATGTTATGTTTCAATCACTTTGAAATTGCTCTGACGAAAAATGGTCTGTGAATAACGACTATATAACGTTCTCTGAGAATGTTTCAATGATTGAAATGAGAGTTTAGATTATATAACCGTTGGTGGATATAAGCATTGTTGTGGAAACACATATATGCATAAGTCCTATTCCTTGAACCAAAGTTTGCTAAACTTTGTTGATCAAGAGAAGTTGGAAGTGGCGTGAGCCAAGTCCGCGAACTTACGGAACTTCTCGGCCCAAGATTTTCTGCTGGAGTTCGTGTACTCCTTCCATGAGCTTAAGTCCGCGAACCCAGTCCGCGAACTTGAGCAGGTTATATCTAAAGTCGGTTGTTCTTGAACTAATGTTTAAATAAACTAAGAAATGCTTTTGCAAACCGTGTCTATAAAGTTCATGAACCGATTTGAGTGAATCAAACCGATTTTTCTTCAATTGTGTCTTTTGTAGTTACATAAGATTTTCTTGTAATTGAACAACTCTCTAACTAGTTCAATTGAGTCATTTGAACTATTTATGATGAAGAAGAATAAGGTTGATATGAGAGTAATCATATGGCTAACCATCTGGTTGACTTGTTGAACCAACAAATGTTAATGTTTGGGTATGGTTCATAAACCCAAAATTTGACATTTCATTTGTGTGTGACAAGCTAAGTTTTCGATCTAACGGTTGAGAAATATTAGCTTGAATCTAATCAGGTTTTCATCTAACGATGAGTATTGAATGCTTTGTTACTAAGATAACATTGATTGCAAACCCTGATTTGAAAGTGTATATAAGGGAGAACTCTAGCAACTGGAAAACCTAATCCCATACATTATGTGTGATACTAGTTGTGCTAAGCTAGAGTCGATTCTCCTTTAACCTTTGGTTTCTTCTTTTAAACCAGGTTAACGACTTAAAGACTTCATTGGGATTGTGAAGCCAGACCGATACTACTTTTCTTGTAGTTGTGTGATCTGATCTTGCATCTTCTATCGTACGAGTACAATTGAAATAATTGGCTTGAGATTTTCATATCTCCGCTAGGCAAGATAGAAAAGTAATCACAAACAAACTTCGTCTCATCATTTGTGATTCCACAATATCTTTTTTCGCTGCGTCGATTAAGATTATTGTGAGGTGATTGATAATACTAAGCTGTTCTTCGGGAATATAAGTCTGGTATTATTGATTGGTTCCTGTTCACCTTGATTTATCAAAAGACGGAACAAAACTCGTAGGTATATTTGTGGGAGAAGGATTTATCTATTATCGTAGATTTTTTGTGTGATACAGATTTGTTTATTAAAGTCTTCGACTTTGGGTCGTAGCAACTCTTAGTTGTGGGTGAGATCAGCTAAGGGAATCAAGTGCGCAGTATCCTGCTGGGATCAGTAGCGTAGGAGCATAACTGTACCTTGGATCAGTGTGAGATTGATGGGGGTTCAAATACAGTCCAGACCGAAGTTAATTTGGAGTAGGCTAGTGTCTTTAGCTGCTTAATACAGTGTGTGTTCAATCTGGACTAGGTCCCGGGGTTTTTCTGCATTTGCGGTTTCCTCGTTAACAAAATTCTGGTGTCTGTGTTATTTCTATTCCGCATTATATTTGTTTATATAATTGAAATATCACAGGTTGTGCGTTGTTCAATCAATTAGAATATCCGACCTTTTTGGTTGTTGATTTAAATTGATTTACACTTGGATATTGGTCTTTGGTACCATCCAAGTTATCTCTCTTTGATAAAGACTCGCAAATTTCTATTTGCTTGAGTAAAGATCAAATCGAGAGATTGAGATATAAACTCTTTGATATACTTTTAATCTAGATTGAGTCTGACTGTCTAGTTGATTCTCTAGAAAGTAAATTGGAGTTTTTCCATACAGATTGCTAAGCGAAATATTGGGTGTGGTTGTTAGACCCCCGCTTTTTCAATTGGTATCAGAGCAGGAAAACACGTTCAAGACCTTACAAGTCTGTGTTTGTAGCGATCTGACTCTATGGACAGAGGTGTTATCTCAATTAACGTACCACCAGTCTTCGATGGCTCAAATTACTTATGGTGGAAAATTGCTATGCGAGCCTTTCTTCAAGCGCGTGATTTTCAATCATGGGTATATGTTGTTAATGGCTATGATCCTCCCGTTATGGCAGTTGGAGATGTAAACGTTCCCAAACCTATTGGTGAATAAAGCCCTGCTGAGATACTTGTTGCTAACCAAAACTCCGACGGTTTAAATGCGATCATACATGCCATTACCCAAAATCTTCAGCACCATGTGACTAATTGCACTAAGTCGCAAGAAGCTTTGGATATCTTTGAAACCGCATTCGAAGGTAACTCCAGTGAAAAGGAAGCTAGGCTTCAAAACCTTAATTCCGATTGGGAAAACCTTCGTATGGCAGATAAAGAAACATTTGATGAGTTTAATCACAAAGTGTCTGAAATTGTTAATGCATCTTTTGCATTGGGTAAGACTATTCCTGAAAAGGACATTGTGATGAAAATTCTCAGATCGATGCCATCTAGATATGATTCTAAGAAGCATGCCATCGTTGAGGGAAATAACCTTGATAATCTTTCCAGAAATAAGTTGGTTGGGAAGCTTAAGATCTTTGATCACTAACATTCATCCAAAACTAAGGATGTTGCGTTCAAAGCACAAAAGGACACTAAATTACTTGATAAGGGTAAAAAAGTGTATATCTCGGAAGATGATCGATCTGAGACAGATTCATCAGATGAAGATCTTGACAAGTCAGTCTCGATGATCACAAGATAGTTTAGAGATCTTCTGTTGAAGAGAAGTAAACGATTCTCCAGAGATAAACCTAAAGCATCAGTTAAAACATATAATCGTATTCCTCCTAAAAACAGGGAAACAGATGAGACTGATGATGAGGATATGCCTCAGTGCTTTAAGTGTAAAGGATTTGGTCATTTTGCAAACGAGTGTCCAAATCGTAGAAAATACACTGGGAACAAAGGTCTTGCTGCAACTCTTGATGAAATGTCTGACAATTATGATTCTAATGAAGACGAGAAATTAAGTGTTGCACTTCTTGGTAAAAATATTGATTTTGATAGCTGTAGCAATACATACATCAATCTCAATATTCTTTCAGAAGATAATACAACTAATCTGGAAGAAAAAATTATCCAATTTCTTGGAAACTCTGTTTGTAATGTTTCAGGTTCCACCATGTGTCTAGCTGCATGCACATCTCAGAAGCCTGATTTATATCCTAGTTTGACGTGTTCGTATTGTTCTCTAAAGGGTCATGAACTTTCAAGGTGTTACAAGTACAACCACCAATTGAGGCACGTCAACAAACTTCAACGAAGAGAAAATCATTTAGCAATGAAGCTTAAACTTGCTCAGAAGACCGCTGAGGTATGTAGGATATTAACTTCGTCTAAGAAGTTAGTTTCCAAGGATAAACCAAGACCATTAGAGAAGAAAGTATGGTCAAGTAGTTTTGATAGACAAAAGTCTGAGGATTCCTCTCAAGAGGAAAATGGTGGACAAATTGTTGTTCACCGTAACACAACTTGATTGTGTTGATTTGAAAATCTTGTCTCATGTGCCTGATCAAAAGAGACAATGATTTTGTACCTCTCAGGCTTTAGGAAAAGTTTTCTTTCTTCTTTTCTTAGATTTTGTTCTTCTTGTCTATCAAATGAGGGTTATTATCGATAATTTAACTCTTTATAGGGTTGTGAGTTAGACGTGTGCGAACCTGTTTAAAGGTCTCGCAGCCCTACATTCCTGTTTTCCTTCGCTGTAACTTCTTTTATCTCAAGACTACTTGTCGAGTTCAATTTGTGATTTCCTCTCACAAACCCATACGTTATGGATACTCCAAGCATGATGTCTTCTGATGAAAAATATGTTAATGTGATTGTTAAGCCATCAATCATGAAGGAAAAAGAAAAATCTCTGTTATCTCCTACCTTGAAAAGAAAACGAAGGAATGTGAGGAAGCCAAGAGCCGTTCCTTCAAACTCTCCGAAGTTTTCTGGTGTTCTTGAAGAGTTGAAGGAGATGTGAAAGGAGATTCAACAAATAAAGGATTTTGTGTATAAGACTCATGAGATTCAGAAGGCCCTGGTTCGACAACATCAGCCAAGAAGGTTTATTGATATAAACTCCTACCTTAATGAACCTTATGTTCCAATGGTTGTTGACGACAAGGAGTTCGGGGACGATAAAGAATTCTTAAAAGGTCTTATTATCTAGTAAATCTTATATATTTCTGTTTTTATTTATAAGAATAACTAGAGGTTGGAATAGCAATTATTGTGATTACACATAGCTATGTCCAACGTTTTCATCTTCATGTTTTTAGATTTATTGGTTTAAATTCTAAACTTGTTTGGAAGATGATTTTTGCATTATTAATCTTTATGGTTTTATGTATTGCAATATTGTTATGGGATATGTGTGTTTGCGTCCGTGAACTTGACTGTCCCGTATTTTGTCAAAAGTAAAGTCGTTTATGATCGATATTCATGTATTGGTTAAAGAATGAATGGACTTTTGACAATTACATAAGTTAAGCCTATATTGTCAATATTTGACGGAAGATAGGTTAAAATCTTTTGTTTGCAAGGATTATGTCTATTAAATGTCGTTATGCAAATAGTGATGGAAAATAGAATGAATCCTTGTGTATTCCGCAGTAATTGATCTTCCCTTATCCATATTTTATGTATTACTATGAGGCTCTGTAAAGTGTCTTATGTTGAGCATTAAACAACCAAGTTGATTAATTTTGATTAGCTATGGTGTCGTTCCGTAAGGTACTTTATGTCGAGCATTTTCAACTAAATTAATCATCTTGTTTGGTTATTTAGTTATGACTCCATAAGTCTTCTTATGTTTGAGCGTTCATGACTGGGTTGATTGTTTTCATGATTAACTTAGTCATTGCTCCATAGACTTTCTTATGTGAGTATGACCAATTAAATTGATTACTTTTGTGATTATTTTGATTGTGTATTTCGATTAGAATAATTATGGGTTTACTTGTGATTAATCTAATTGAGCGCTCTTAAGTCTCCATAAGTTTACTTGTGTTGAGCAGTTTCAGTTAAATTAATCATGAACTTCTTGTGGTTAATTTAATATTTTGGATTCAAATTCATACTTGTCTGTGATTTGTTATGTTCAAAGAAATCCTTCTTTTCTCTTTCGAAATTAAGGTCGCTCTTGTTGTTCCCTAGGGAATGACATTTTATGGGGGAGAGTTCTTTTTGAACTTGCGCTTAATTGCCAAATCTTTGTGGGGAGTGCGGCTGTGGAATATTATAGGGGTTATCTTGTATATTTATAAACTCCTTGATGAATGCATTTAGCTTTGGCTTTATGACTGCATCCAAATAACAAGTTGATATTTTTGCTTTCTTTTGGTCATGAAATGTCTCTTTCGGAAATTTCATTAGGATCCCGTTCTTGTACCTTTGCCAATTTTATTGACAAAAAGTGGGAGAATTAATATGTGGTTCACACTACAAATACATATGGTTTTCGGATCATCATGTAAGGGGGAGTGGTTTCCATGTGAGATGGAGTATTGAATAAGGGGGAGTGATACATATCACCATAGTATTGTTGTTGAAGTTGTGATACAATTGAACTTTGACGTTGTATAATGATACTATGACACTGTATAACAATGATTGAAAACTATTGTTTTCTTATTGTTATAGCTACGGATTTTCAACAACGATGATGCTAAACTTACAACCTTTGGGATCATTGGAGTACTTGGAAATGACGAAGATTTCGAGTAATGTTGAAGATTAAGCATGTGGAATAGGAGCTACAAAATTTAATTTATTTATTTTTTGTATTCCATATGTATTAATAGTTTTTCCACTAAAATTGACCAAGGGGGAGATTGTTAGAGCATTGCTCGGTCGAACTCGCATGCGTTGCTATCTCAAGCATGTTTGTCAATATTAGTGATCAAAACCATAAGTCTTGATTACTAGCCTATTAGAGCTAAGGTCTTGGATTAGGATAGAAAGTGTAGTTGATCTCAAGAACTCCATGGCAATCATCATACAAGACGAAGGACTACTCAAGGAACTGGTGGATCTTCATCGACTAAAAGGTATGTGGAGATTTGAACTTATCTGTCACTCAAAAGTCTATTTACTCTATCTCCTACTCTTGAGGAAAAAGTCGTTTTGATATATAGACTTTCATTATACACATTTGCTATTTCGAGCCGAGTTTATCTCGCCTATCTATTTCTCGAAATATGCGTTGGTAAGCTTTCACTTTAGCCGAATTCATCTTTACCAAGTGATGAAAGTCATGTTATGTTTCAATCACTTTGAAAATTGCTCTGAAGAAAAATGGTTTGTGAATAACGGCTATATAACGTTCTCTGAGAATGTTTCAATGATTGAAATGAGAGTTTAGATTACATAACCGTTGGTGGATTTAAGCATTGTTGTGGAAACACATATATGCATAAGTCCTATTCCTTGAACCAAAGTTTGCTAAACTTTGTTGATCAAGAGAAGTTGGAAGTGGCGTGAGCCAAGTCCGCGAACTTGTGGAACTTCTCGGCCCGAGATTTTCTGCTGGATTCGTGTACTCCTTCCATGAGCTTAAGTCCGCGAACTTGAGCAGGTTATATCTAAAGTCGGTTATTCTTGAACTAATGTTTAAATAAACTAAGGAATGCTTTTGCAAACCGTGGCTATAAAGTTCATGAACCGATTCGAGTGAATCAGACCGATTTTTCTTCAATTGTGTCTTTTTTAGTTACATAAGATTTCCTTGCAATTGAACAACTCTCTAACTAGTTCAATTGAGTCATTTGAACTAGTTATGGTGAAGAAGAATAAGGTTAATATGAGAGTAATCATATGGCTAACCATTTGGTTGACTTGTTGAACCAACAAATGTTAATGTTTGGGTACGGTTCATAAACCCAAAATTGGACATTTCATTTGTGTGTGACAAGCTAAGTTTTCGATCTAACTGTTGAGAAATATTAGCTTGAATCTAATCAGGTTTTCATCTAATGGTGAATATTGAATGCTTTGTTACTAAGCTAACATTGATTGCAAACCCTGATTTGAAAGTGGATATAAGGGAGAACTCTAGCAACTGGGAAACCTAATCCCCACACATTTTGTGTGATACTAGTTGTGATAAGCTACAGTCGATTCTCCTTTAACCTTTGGTTTCTTCTTCTAAACCAAGTTAACGACTTAATGAATTCATTGGGATTGTGAAGCCAGACCGATACTACTTTTCTTGTAGTTGTGTTGAAAAAACGGGGGTTTAACAACACCACCCAATATTTCGCTTAACAATCTGTATGGACTAACTCCGAAATACTTTGCTAGAGAATCAACTAGACAATAGACTCAATCTAGATAAAAGTATCTCAAGGAGTTAATATCTCTCTCTTGATTTGATTTTTACTCAAGCTAAAAACAATAGAGAGTCTTTATCAAATACAAGGAATACTTGGACGATACCAAAGACCAATGTCCAAGGATCAATCAATATCAATCAATAACCAAAAGTTGGATTTCCAATTGATGATCACGAACGCACAACCTGTATTATTTCAATTATATAAAATATAATGCGGAAAAGAAATAACACAAACACCAGAAATTTTGTTAACGAGGAAACTGCAAATGCAGAAAAACCCCGGGACCTAGTCCAGATTGAATACACACTGTATTAAGCCGCTACAGACACTAGCCTACTGCAAACTAACTTCGGACTGAACTATAGTTGAACCCCAATCAGTCTCCCACCGATCCAAGGTACAGTTGTACTCCTACGCCTCTGATCCCAGCAGGATACTGCGCACTTGATTCCCTTAGCTGATCTCACCCACAACCAAGAGTTGCTGCAACCCAAAATTACAGACTTGATAATAAACAGATCTGTCTCACACAGAAAAGTCTATCAAAGGATAAATCTGTCTCCCATAGATAAACTCTAGGTTTTATTCCGTCTTTTGATATAAAATCAAGGTGAACAGGAACCAATTGATAATCCGGTCTTATATTCCCGAAGAACAGCCTAGATTAATCAATCACCTCTCTACAATCTTTCCTGACTACAAAGCGGATTGTCGAGGAATCACAAACAGTGAGACGGAGATGTTTGTGACTTCTTTATCTTGCCTACCGGAGAACTCTCACGATTTCAAGCCAATCAATCGATTATACTCGTACGATAGAAGATGCAAGATCAGATCACACAACTACGATATAAGTAGTATCAGTCTGGCTTCATGATAGGTGTTGTAAAACACCTAATTTTATATCTAGTATTTATGCTTTCTTTGATATTATCCTTGTGAATTGCATCTCTTATGTTTAGTTTTGAGTTATTAGGTGCAATGAAGTCCTTGGGAGCAAAAGAAAGAGAAAACAACCATTTAGAGCACAAAAGGAAGAAAGGCCAATCACAGGCGAGCGATGGAGCCGGCAAAGGTTTCACAAGCAGGAATAAACTGTCAGTCCTCCAAGACTGACATTGAATGAAGAATATTGGGTGGTCCGCATCCGTCAGTGGGTGCCTATGGCCATCCCAGTTCGCTACACAACCTTGGACCGAATTTCTCTTCTTCATTATTCATTACAGTTTACCTAAATTTCAGAGTGAGAAATGGTTGCGCCATTAAGAGGTCGACGAACACAGAAAAGGGAGACGGAACCGAGACGCTAAAGGAATTGATGATTCAAGATAACCTGGGTTCGATTAGTGTTGCTCGAACTGAGATTTGATTTGGTGGATGTTGAGGAACAGATTCAGGGAGAAATGTTTGAGGGTTTGTAAAATTAGAAGATGGGTTTTGCAGCTGAGTTCGAAGAAGTAAATTGGAAGAAGAATTGGTGGAGATTGAAAACATAGAGAAGAATGAGGCGCATCAGCCATGGAGGAAACTCAGATCGAAGTTGTTGCTGGTGACTCAAACAGCTGAGATTGAGCCTGAGATGCAATGGATGCAGTTAAGATGGTTGTGAGCAGTTCAGGAGCAGGGTACCGAAGCTGGTGGTGTTACTGTGGTTGGTGGTATGAATCTTCAACAACGGTGGATCTGATTAAGAGTTTTGAGCTCGAAATTGGGTCGAGAAGCTTCTCAGATGTGGATGGAGATGAATGCAGCTGCATTTGGTGAACTGCATTGCAGGTAGTTGTTTGCTGTGGATGTTGTTGCTGTCTTGTTTGTGTTGTAAATGGAATGGCAGGGAAGATGCTGCAATGAATGATTTGAGATGAGATCGAGACAAAGTTGATAGTAATGGAATGGATGATTGAGTCTGTATTTCAAAGAATGGTGATGTGTTAATGGGTTTATGACTGATTCAATTGAAGCTTATGGTGAATGTGCAGCTGGTTATGAGGTTGGCCTGAGTTGGTGGTGAACAAGATAGTGTTGCACTTGGTTGTGGAATGAAAATGGAGTTGAATTGCAAGGTAATGCAGCTGCTACTGAACAGGATGGAGTTGCGGGTCTGGTAAGATTGTTGCAAGCAATTGCAGGTGAGATTATGAAGCTACAGGCGCAGTTCAAAATGGAGTGCAGGACTGAGATGCAGCTGTCATAGATATGATTCTGTGTACAGAGAGGAATTGATGGTTTTCTGTTGTGTTATCGGACTGTCGTGTGTGTTGAATGGCATTGCAGGTGCAGGTGATGATTTCATAGGCTTGTGGTGTTGTGGCTTAATGCAATGCAGAGATGCTCTTGGAGTTGAGATGGTTGGGAAGATATGGTTCTGGTGGAGTTCTGCCAAGGAGTTGAGTACTGGTGGAATTAATGAGAAGATTGAGACATGAAAGAGCTACAAGATTGAGAAGCTGGTGCTTGTATTGGAGTTGGACAACGAGAGAAGATATTGCAGCTGCAATGAAAGGGTTCGAGCTTATTGATATTGTGACAGGGTGGTTATTGGACAGTGATTTGTGCAGCTGCAGTTGGATAAGACAACAATGTTTCTGCAATGGTTAGTTTCCCTGGGTCTGGAGGATGCTAAGAAGTTGCACTGAAGCTGAGTGAGCAACTGGTATATTAAAGGTGCAAGTGCAGAAGGTGGATTTGTTGGTGCTGTTGTGCAGTGGCGGTTGAACTGAAATTGGATGGTTGCAGTTGGTTTGTGGCTCAGATTAGAGATTATGTGCTTGCTGCTATGTTGACTTTACAGGGAAGTAGTGATATGAATAACTGAATAATGCTTGGCATCTATGAATGAATGGTTGTTGCCGGAATTAAGAAAATGTAGGGAATGAGAGTTAGCGATGCAGCCGGAAGTGTATGGTTCTTGCTCAGGCTAAGTTGGCTTGTCGGTTCTGCAAAACTGACTAGCATAATAGAGTTGGACCTGTTTTACTGGGCTTGGATAATGGGTCTTGAGAGGCTTAATTTGGAGTCGGATAACCTAGTTTTGGGAGAGGAATGATAAAAAAACAATTTCTCTCTACATACTGGATCATCTCTCCTTTAGGGAGAATCTCTTCTTCTACTTTTGTTCTAGGGTTTAGAAAGATGGAAACTTTTATTTTTCTTCTTGTGATGAACCCCTTTAACATGAGTACCTAAATTTTATTATTGGTTAAGGAATAAGTTGGATTTCCAAATATGGGTTTTCATTCAATAAATTAGTTTTGTCTCCATGCTTTATCGATTATGATTCGCTAGAAATATCGTCATGTATGATTGATTGTTAGTTTTGCCAAGTTGCAAATTGGTAGAACTCGTAATCATATCTATTGCTAGTTTAGGGTTTATCATACGTAAACGTGATACACCTTGAATACAAGTAGCATAATTGTGATTATTGCTTGTAGTGATACATCCTAGTAGTCACAAGTGAGTTACAACCTTTGTTAAATCGGATTAGTGCTTTTACAAGTTCGATTGCTTTGATTGGCCCGATTTCATAGAAATTAATGCATCTGGGGAATTAAACTTGATTAGTGCTTTTACACGTTAGGTTGTTCCTTTAGATAGAACTCATACTCGCATCTTTTAATGTGTTTGTTTATGACAAGAGGAAATTAGCGGGATATTCTTGCGATCAAGGTATCCTAGGGCTTTTGATAAAATTTGAGATTAAATATCAATTCTGCTTATTGTTAAAAAGCATGTTTGTGAATGAAGATGAATCCTTAACTAATATATCTTCTACTTGATTTGTTTGTTTATTTCTTTATTTGCTTTTATAATTATTTTAGTATTTAAAAATTATAAAATCCCCCATTGTTATTATAGGAAACTGAAACAAATGACAACCTAGACCTCTCTGTGGGAACGATCCTTTCTTGCCCTTGCTATATTTATATTTTGAGTAGTAAGAAAGTGTAATTATTTTTGACGCATACGACAGCGATCACTTCACAATCCCAATGAAGTTTTTAAGTCGTTAATCTGATTTTAGAGAAGAAATCAAAGGTTAATGAAGATCGACTCTAGCGGGCGCACTAGTAGCACACATACGTGTGGGGATTAGTTTTGCACAATGCTAGATGTCTCCTTTATATAGCCTTCAAATCAGGGTTTTGCCTTAGGTACAAAGCAATCCTTATTCACCGTTAGATGAAAACCTAATTTAGATTCAAGCTAATATTTCTCAACCGTTAGATCGAAAAACCTAGCTTCTCACACACACTTGGGTAGACGTTTACTGGGTTTGTGAAAACCATGCCCAAACGTGTACGTGTATGTTGGTTCAACATAGTAACCCAAAAGGTTAACCATATGAGCATTTCATATTAACCTTGTTCTTCTTCACCATAACTAGTTCAATTGACTCAATTGAACTAGTTAAAGAGTTGTTCAATTGCTATGAGATCTTATGTAACTACACAAGACATAATTGAAACAAAGATGATTCGATTCGATTGAATCAGCTCATGAACATTATATCCACGGTTTGCATAAAGCATTCCTTAGTAATTTAATGTTTCATGTTCGGAGCACATCTTTAGATCATAACCTCTTAAGTTCACAAACAAGTTCGCGGACTTAAGTTAATCGGTTGAGTTTTCCAAACTCAGCAGAAATTCTCGGAAAGAGAATTTTCGCCAGTTCGCGGAATGGGTTCGCGGACTTACTACACAAACGAGTTTTGGAAAATCCAGCAGAAATTCTCGGTCGAGAACTTCCGACAGTTCGCGGACTGAGTCTGCGGACTGGGTTCGCGGACTTGGAAAGCCAATTCCACAATCCTCCCGATTTCTCTTGATCAACAAAGTTCGAAAACTTCGGTTCAAGGAATACATGGTTATGTAATCTAAACTATTATTTCAATCATTGAGACATTCTCAGAGGACGCTATGTAGCCGTTATTCACAGACCGATTCACGTTAGAGCAATTCTCAAAGTGATTGAAACATTCATGACTTTCGTCACTAGGTGAAGATAAACTTGATCAAAGCGAAACGCTTTACCAACACACGATTTCGAGATAAAAGATAAGCAATGAATGCTCAACTCGAAATGTCAAATGTGTATGATCTAGTCTATATAGCATACGACTTTTGTCTCATAAGAAGTAGGAGATAGAAGAGATAGACTTTTGAGTAATAGATAAGTTCAAGTCTCCACATACCTTTTTTTTTATGAAGTTCCACGGTTCCTTGTACAGATCTTCGTCGTTGTATGATGAATCGCCATGAATTCCTTGAGCTTAACTACACTTTTCTATCCTAGTCCGAGACTTAGCTATGTAGGCTAGAAATCAAGACTTATAGTTTTGATCACTAACATTGACAAGCATGCTTGAGATAGCAACGCATGCGAGGTTGACCGAGCTATGCTCTAACAATCTCCCCCTTTGTCAATTTTAGTGACAAAACTATTAATACATATGGAATACAAAAAAGATAAACTTTAGTGGCTCCTATTCCATAGTCTAATCTTCAACGTTCCTTGAAATCTTCGTCCTTCCAAGTACTCCTGTTGATGGTGGATTTTAGTTCAGGGCTAAAATTGTAAAATCAAATTTATGCGCTGACATCCTGCAAACGATAAATCCACTGATAAGTAATGAATACTTCTTCACTTTACTAATTCACCTAGAATGGAGCATGTGGCAAAAATCCCAGTATTTTGTGAATTAAATACACAAAAGTCATCCAGGTTGGAGCATGTAGCAACAATTCCATATATCCTGTGAATTTACAGTATTATTAATTAATGCATGACTAGCCTTGTATTTCCTGTACTTTTCCCGCAGAACTCTCATTATTAGTGCGGCATGACGACTGAGTGTTTCTCTCAGCAGAGTAACACGAATCTCCAAGTGTTAATAGTGAGGCATGCACGAAATACCTGTAAATATCACATCTCTCGGTGTGTTATACTATCCCGATTGAGCATACATCTCTTGGTGTGTTATACTAGCCTGATTGAGCATATTTGAATCTGGACTGATAGTCTCAGAAACAATCACGACCACGCAAGTTAGCTGCATGATTTAACCATCCTAGACGATCCTCAACAGGAGCAGGATACCATATTAATGACTACCAGCGGGCCCGTTTATGCCCTGGTTGGTCGAATACATACCACGCCTCCCAAACAACCACCGAACACCAGCCTAGAGTAGGATGGTTGGGCTGGTATGGAGCAGCTTGAAACATGTACGCACAAGACTTCTAGCAGGCCTTGAAAGGGTATAAAATTATGCGCAGAAAAACGGGGGCCTACAGTAATACCGCAAGTGCACGGTCGTCAGTTGTAGCTCGTGCAAGTACGGGTCGATCCACAGAGATCGGGTGTGTTTGGAGTTTTCTAGCTAATTGGGTTCCTAAATTTGCTATTGTTGGGCTTTGGGTACCAATGGATTTTGGTAACCAATGGGTTATGATTGTGCTTTGGGCCTTTGAATGATTTTGAATTGGATTGAACTGAGCTTGGGCTCAGAAATGTGGACTATGGGCTTTGGTTTCAGTGAACTGATTTGAGCTTTGGGCTCAACAGTTCAACTGTGAATTGGGCTTAACAGTTCACTTGTGACTTGGGTTTGGTAGTGAACTAGGCTTTGGCCTTAACTGGGCTTCAGAGGCTTTTGGAAGTGAACTGAGCTTTGGGCTCAGCAGCAGCAGGCAGGAAAAGGAAGGCAGCAGCAGGAGCAAGAGCTGCAGCAGTTTGGCAGCAGCAACAACAGCTGAGGCAGGAGGCAGCAGCAGGGGGAAGCAAAGCAGCACAAGTGCTGCAGCAGCAATTGCAGCAGTAGAAGAAAAAGGCAGCAATGCAGCAAGGGTTACAGCAGCAGTACTGCAGCTGCTCAAGCAGTGAAGAAAATGCAAAACAGAAAAGCAACAGAGTTGCAAGGCAGGGAAGAAACAACAAGGCAAAAGCAATACAAAACAAGAAAACAAAGCTAAACAGTTGAAGATGGAATTGTGGATGAGAATGAAGTAGATTATGGATGGGAACTAGGGTTTGAATTCACTCTAACTTCTACTATGTATTCTCCTATAGAAAGTTAAACTCAACTATGTTCTATTATTTCCAAAGCACTAATTGTCTTTCTACAGCACAACTAGTCAAAGGATTATGAATTCAGCTTGAGTTGCAGCTTATCAACAGCTCATGAACCTAACTACAAAGTATACTTGGCATACATTGTGAAAGTGAGGTGATGATGAACTAAGTTCAAGTCTTTCCTAAACTTGTTTAACCTTCTAAAGCAATATGATCAATGTACTACACAATAAGAATTTAGGGATTCATCAAGTCCCTAGCATGATGGTTTAGAACATGACAAACATTACACTAACATTACATGGCAGTGAGCATGACAGTGAACAACATGGTGAACTAACATGACAACAACAGTGAACAATATGGTGAACTAACAGTGAACATTCATATAAACAGAGAATTAAAACCAAGAACAAGAACAAGTGCAATTAAAAGTAAAAGTGCAACTAACAGGAGCAATTAAAAGTGCAGGAACAATTGAGATTAACCTAACCCAAATTGGGTGGAAACTTGGCTAGTCCAAGAACAGTTTTAACATCCTACATCACTTCCCTTTTATAGCTTACAAAATATCCAAATTTTCAGAAACCCTAAATTGGAAACCCTAATTTTTAAATTGGAAATTAAACTCACTCTCTGATGCAAATAGCCTCGACCCATGCTTGTACTTCTCCTCCTCTGCTAATCCTTTACTCGAACGCTGCTCCAATTTCCTTCTTCTCTCCACTGTGAAACCCTAGCTATGTTTGTCTTCTTGGTAGCATCAAAAATTAATGCTAAGAACAAGACAGACACGACTAGGGAAGAGGTAGGTGATGGTGGTTGCGTCCTTGTGGTCGTGGTGGAGATGGAGACGGCGGAGCAGACATGGCAGTGTCTGCCATGGTCGGGGGAAGAGAAGAAATTTGGGGGAAATGAGTTTTGGGGAAGAAGAAGGTGGGTGTTTGTTTTGGGTCGATGGGTTTGATGCTTAGGGTGTTGAGCGGGTTCATCAAACTTTGATGTCTAGCGATAAGACGCGTTGGATGTGAAGATGGTTGGTAGATCTAACGGTGGTATGAGAGATGAATCACTTCGACCGTTGGATTGTGAAATACAACAAAGTTAACGGCGAAGATGGAGGTTAGGTGCTGTAGTGTTGAGCGGAATCATCGGGATTTGATGCACAGGCATAGGAGCGACCGTAGGATCTAAATGTGATCTAATCTGAAGGCTTGGAATTTAGGCACTATGGTGTTTTGCAGGAGCTTCAGATTTTGATGCGCGATGAAGGAGCGACCATCGGATGATGAGATGGATCCAATCCGACGGCTGAAGATGGAGGCGGTTTTGGTTATAGAAAATGGGTTTGGGTAAGGGTTGTGGGCTTTGGGTATGCCAAGCCCATATCTTCTTTGAGAACAATTTTTCCTTCTTGAGCCCATTTCCAGCTTTTTGGACGTGCGCTCCATTCTTTGCGGCTTCCTTGCGTAATTTCTTCCGGCTTTTCACTACTTTTCTGCTCTTTTCCGCTCCGCAAGTCATCCAGACTTTATTTATTACCTAAAAATGCAAAATTAAGTAAGAAAAATATTTATTCTTGAAAACAATGAAAATACAGAATATGGGATAAAATGTAGAATTAATGCACAAAAGATGAGTAAATGCCAACAAAAAGGGATAAAATATATACAATATTTGGCACTCATCAAATACCCCCAAACCTGAATTTTACTTGTCCTCAAGTAAAACAAAACTAAGGAAATCCTAACTATACCACTATCGCTGGTCTCTCGAATGCATTTAGCGTATGCACTAAGCCTTTTAAACCACTAAGTGTCCCTAGTGGACGAGTTAAAGTCTCGTGAAGGTTTACCAGAGGTGTGCCTACAAAACCTAAGGACAAAATATAAGCTCAGATTCCATCAAATGTGACATGTGCAAAACAGTTAAGCTCACAGCAAAATGGAGATGTCAATCTAGCTATCAAAGGCACAATCCTAGCACTGATAACAAAAAAAGACATGTGATAAGAGTGTAAAGTGTATCTACACATGTGTAAAGAAAGATCTGAAGTTATGACTACTAATCACCAAGAGATAGTTTCTCAGGCTAAGAACTGAGGTCGAAATCTAGCTAGCTGTCCGGACTTTACGAGAATTGTGAATGAGTTGGAGGTATTTCACAATTACTCGCGTTGTACATCAATGGCATACACCCTCCTTGCTTATTACAATGAAACAACAAAAGATGACTATTTACATGACTCTTATTTACATTGACTATTCTCTTTTTATTTTTGGAACAAGAGATGATGGAATTGATAAATACTTGATTTTTTTTTTATTTTTTATTTTTTTTTTTTTTTGACAAATGATACTGATTTTTACATAAGGTAGCACTTTTGATACATAACAAAAAGAAACAAAAAATTACATGACACTTTGCAAGAGGTAGCCCTTTTTGATGCACCCAGTTAAATTCGATGGTTGTTTTTCTTAATGTAACCTCCATCTTCTATCCCAACCAACCAAAGAACAAGCTAGTCAAGTTTCGTTCAGTATTCTAAAGTGATTGGCAATCGTAACTTCCTATCAAACACCTTGAAGATCGAGGCCATACATGTATTGGTAGATCGTGCGCGTGCAAATTTCTTATCACTATGTGAATTGTGCTAGAATCAGGGTGCCTAAATATCTAGACTAAGACTCCTAATAATAATACATATTTGCACAAGAGTCAACATTTCAAGGTAAATGAGCTTCATTTTTATGATTTTTTTCATTTTTTAATTTTTTTTTGAATTTTGATTTTTCAATTTTTTTGGAATTTTTCAATTTTTTCAAAAAGAAGAAGGAGTTCGTTTTCAATTATAGCATATTATCGAAGTATCTACTCTATACCCCCAAACCTAAACTAAACATTGTCCTCAATGTTTAAAAATATGGAAAGAATTAGAATGCAACATATGGAAAGGGACATGCTGAGTAGAGTAAAAGGAGAGAGAATACCCGATTTCGGCGAAAGCAGAATTAAAACTCCGTTATCCAAGGCAAAAATCCAACATATTTCAGCCGAGATCATATTGGATTAGCAAAATATATACAAAATGAACAAAAGGGTTTTTTAAAATTTTATCTACTTGATTATATACAAAAAATTCACCATACACTAACAATCTAAAGAGTTGAGGATCAACCCAAAAGAAAAAGTGTAGAGACATTGAAAGTTTCAAAACACTAAAATTGGACTTAAATGGGAGTGAGAGTGAAAAACCGAATGAATCACCCCTAAACCTAAATTGTTCAGCAGGTTTACTTTTAAGCACAAAATCTTTTAATTTTAGGGGTTCAGGATTCAAAAGGTCTAACTCATAATGGACTGTTTTCGGGATGGGCAAACATGCAATTTCCAACTGTGGCTCTTTAAAAGTGTTATGTTTTGAAGCAAAATAGTCCAAGAGGACTTGGGAAGCACACAGTTCCAAACCTAGATTAGGAATTTTCAGAAAAATCGGTTTGACAATATGGGTACAAACCAAATCTAGGTTGGGTGGAAGGCCATCAGATTGTGACTTAGGTAGAAGAATAGGCATATCATTATCAATCAAATCAAAATCTTCTAACTCATCTACACATGTCACATCATGCTCACAATCATCAATCACATTGGCAAGATCACAATCAGAATTATTAACATCATCAACAGATTTATTCTTATGTATCGGCACAGCAGGGGAAACATCACATGGAATACTAGAAGAAATATCATGCATTAAGGTCGGGGCAGAGAAGCCTAATGTATTTGAACCCAAAGGTTCCATAACATTTTTAGTATAGACATGTTCTTCTAACATAACATCATAATCATCATCATCATCATGATAGGAATTTTGCAATCTAGGATAATTTTCAATCCTAAGGTCGGAGCTATTACAAGAATAAAACTCTAATTCATGGGGATGACTCATATCATGTGGTGTTGTTCCTGTTTCCCTAACGGATTCCCATTGATGGGTTTTCTCTGCAATCTCGGCTAAAAAATTCCATGCATCATCCACAGATTTATCAATAAACTCACCATTACACATAGACTCAACCATGGTTCGAGATTTAAAGTCTAGTCCCTCATAGAGGATGACGACAAGTCTCCACTTCTCAATTCCATGGTGCGGACATTCACTCAACAAATCATTAAAACGTTCAAAATAGTGAAAAACAGTTTCCTCATCCAATTGGACAAAACAATTGATACTTTGACGAATAGCGATGGTCCTATGATGTGGAAAATTTTTTTGGAAAAATTGATTAGTGAGTTGTTCCCAAGTGGTGATTGATTGTGGTCTCAAACCGTAAAACCATGTTTTGGCCATTTCCTTTAAAGAAAATGTAAACAAACGCAATTTCAGAGAGTCTTCGGACATATGATCAGGTTGCATAGTCCGACAAATTTGTTCAAACTCTCTTACATGAGTATAGGGGTTCTCAGAATCGAACCCTCGAAATATAGGAAGTATTTGTATCATGCTTGCATTTATTTTAAAAGGGTTATTGGTTTGAGGTAATACAATACATGATAATGGAATTTTTATTGACGGATACATGTATTCATGGAGAGCACGAGGTTGGCCCATTTTGAAAAGACACAAAGCCCACTATTTGGTTTTAATGGGTTTTCAAAAATTTGGTTTTTTATGGGAAAATTTTGGTTTTGATGGGATATATTTGAAAAAGAAAATTTGGTTTAAAAATGGGAGCAAAGTAGAAATTTGGTTTTAAAATTGGGAGCAAAAGAAAATTTTGGTTTTTGAATGGGAGAGAAAATATTTATTTATTTATTTTAAAAGAAAATAAAATTTGGTTTTTTTTTTTTTTTTTTTTTGAATTTGGGAGCAAGCCCACTGTTGGTCCTCTAATGGAATGGGAGGAAGGCTGCGGCCCACGAAACACTAAGTTTTAATTTTGAAAGTTTAATTTGGCCCAGTTGGTTAAGGCCCGACGTTTGTTTTAAAACTTTGGTTTTGAGGTCCACTCTTGAGTGGAAACAAGCCCACAATCGGTTACAAGCTCAGCTGGGTTTAAACCCAGAGTCCAAAATACAAGTCCAATGAAAGAATTTAAACAAGCCCACAAATTAAACAAACAAGCCCACAAAAATTAATTACAAACCCAACAGAAAATAAGAGAAGCCCAAAAATTGGCTTTAATATTACAAGCCCACAATTAAAAATTGGAAGCCCACAATTCGGGTTCTCTTAAATGGGTTACCTTTTAAGCACAGCCCAGCTGCTCTGATATTGTTGCAAAAACACAGTTGGGCTTTGGTTCTTTTCCTTGGTGGCGTCCCAGCAGAGGAAAAACAGGTTCAGAACAGCAGGTCCAACAGCAAATGAAGTGAAGCAGATGCAGATGCAAATGCTATGCAGTGAAATGCAAAAATAGCTAACAAAACAACAAGAAAAACACAGCACCAATCCCCGGCAACGGCGCCAAAAACTTGGCAGGCCTCAAAAAGGGTATAGAAATTATCCCCGGCCAAAAACTTGGTGGGCCCGGAGATATGTATAAAATTAAGCGCAATAAAAACGGGGGCCTACAGTAATACCGCAAGTGCACGGTCGTCAGTTGTAGCTCGTGCAAGTACGGGTCGATCCACAGAGATCGGGTGTGTTTTGTAGTGTTCTAGCTATTTTGGGTTCTAGTTGCTATTGGGCTATGAAGCCTTTTGGCTTAGATTGGGCTTTGAGTACTAATGGGTTTGAATGCCCTTTGAATGAATTGGGCTCTGTAATGTGAACTGATGCTTTGGGCTCAGAGTTTTTGAACTAACAGTTATAATGGACTGGGCTTGACCTTTTGTCCTAGCAGTGAACTAGGCTTTGCCTTGAACTTAGGCTTGGGCTCAGTGTAGTGAACTGAGCTTGGGATTAAACCTGGGCTTTTGGTCTTTTGGGCCTTGGACTAACAGTGACTGTGAATTGAGAATTGGGCTCTAGCTTTTCACCTGGGCTTTGATTAAGTCCACAGTGGGCTTTTGTAATTAATCTGGGCTTCAGCAGTAGCAGAAGCAATGCACAGCAGGTAGTAGCAGCAGCAGGAGCAAGAGCTGCACAGCAAGGCCAAGAAAAAGAAGTAGCAGCAGCACAAGGCCAAGGAAGAAAAGCAATGCAGCAGTGGTAGCAGGGTAGCTGCAAGGGAAGTGGAGTGGCAGCAACAGGGTTGCAGCAAGCCAAGGGAGGTAAACAGTAGTAGTAGGGGAATGCAGCAGTGCAAGAGATGAAGCAGACTAAAAACTAAACAGCAAAAGAAAGATGACAATACACACCAAGTCCTAAGGCCAAGGGCAGGGATGTGGTGAAGCTAACAGAGCAAGGCTAAGGCAAAGCTAAGGCATTCATATAGAATGGGAAGAGAACTAGCTTGCTATGAGCACTAGTTTCTCCCAACTACTCAATCAACACAATGCACCTAAGCATACAAATGGAATGGCAAGATAATCAGCTTGCTATAAGCACTGATTTCTTCCATTGCACAATCGAATCAAAGCTTCAAAGGCTTCTAGCCTAGCATTCCATCAAACTAACATTAGTGAACTAAACATAACAGTGAACATTTAACTAACAGTGAGCAACAACAGTGAACTAATCATGGAATTAAACCTAAACAGTATACTAACAGACATTTAAACAACAAATATAAACATTAACAGTGATATGAAAACAACATTTAACATTAACAGGAACATCACACATTGAACCAAAATTAACAGTACAAGAACCCTAAAAATTAACAGTGCAATTAAAATTGGAATTAAATTAACCTAACCCAAATTGGGTGGAAACTTGGCTAGTCCAAGAACAGTTTTAACATCCTACATCACTTCCCTTTTATAGCTTACAAAATATCCAAATTTTCAGAAACCCTAAATTGGAAACCCTAATTTTTAAATTGGAAATTAAACTCACTCTCTGATGCAAATAGCCTCGACCCATGCTTGTACTTCTCCTCCTCTGCTAATCCTTTACTCGAACGCTGCTCCAATTTCCTTCTTCTCTCCACTGTGAAACCCTAGCTATGTTTGTCTTCTTGGTAGCATCAAAAATTAATGCTAAGAACAAGACAGACACGACTAGGGAAGAGGTAGGTGATGGTGGTTGCGTCCTTGTGGTCGTGGTGGAGATGGAGACGGCGGAGCAGACATGGCAGTGTCTGCCATGGTCGGGGGAAGAGAAGAAATTTGGGGGAAATGAGTTTTGGGGAAGAAGAAGGTGGGTGTTTGTTTTGGGTCGATGGGTTTGATGCTTAGGGTGTTGAGCGGGTTCATCAAACTTTGATGTCTAGCGATAAGACGCGTTGGATGTGAAGATGGTTGGTAGATCTAACGGTGGTATGAGAGATGAATCACTTCGACCGTTGGATTGTGAAATACAACAAAGTTAACGGCGAAGATGGAGGTTAGGTGCTGTAGTGTTGAGCGGAATCATCGGGATTTGATGCACAGGCATAGGAGCGACCGTAGGATCTAAATGTGATCTAATCTGAAGGCTTGGAATTTAGGCACTATGGTGTTTTGCAGGAGCTTCAGATTTTGATGCGCGATGAAGGAGCGACCATCGGATGATGAGATGGATCCAATCCGACGGCTGAAGATGGAGGCGGTTTTGGTTATAGAAAATGGGTTTGGGTAAGGGTTGTGGGCTTTGGGTATGCCAAGCCCATATCTTCTTTAAGAACAATTTTTCCTTCTTGAGCCCATTTCCAGCTTTTTGGACGTGCGCTCCATTCTTTGCGGCTTCCTTGCGTAATTTCTTCCGGCTTTTCACTACTTTTCTGCTCTTTTCCGCTCCGCAAGTCATCCAGACTTTATTTATTACCTAAAAATGCAAAATTAAGTAAGAAAAATATTTATTTTTGAAAACAATGAAAATACAGAATATGGGATAAAATGTAGAATTAATGCACAAAAGATGAGTAAATGCCAACAAAAAGGGATAAAATATATACAATATTTGGCACTCATCAAATACCCCCAAACCTGAATTTTACTTGTCCTCAAGTAAAACAAAACTAAGGAAATCCTACCTATACCACTGTCGCTGGTCTCTCGAATGCATTTAGCGTATGCACTAAGACTTTTAAACCACTAAGTGTCCCTAGTGGACGAGTTGAAGTCTCGTGAAGGTTTACCAGAGGTGTGCCTACAAAACCTAAGGACAAAATATAAGCTCATATTCCATCAAATGTGACATGTGCAAAACAGTTTACGCTCACAGCAAAATGGAGATGTCAATCTAGCTATCGAAGGCACAATCCTAGCACTGATAACCAATAAAGACATGTGATAAGAGTGTAAAGTGTATCTACACATGTGTAAAGAAAGATCTGAAGTTATGACTACTAATCACCAAGAGATAGTTTCTCAGGCTAAGAACTGAGGTCGAAATCTAGCTAGCTGTCCGGACTTTACGAGAATTGTGAATGAGTTGGAGGTATTTCACAATTACTCGCGTTGTACATCAATGGCATACACCCTCCTTGCTTATTACAAAAAACAACAAAATAACTCTTTACATGACTCTTATTTACATTGACAAATCTCTTTTTATTTTTGGAACAAGAGATGATGGAATTGATAAATACTTGATTTTTTTTTTTTTTTTTTTTTTTTTTTTTTTTTTTTTTTTTTTTTTTTTTTTTTTTTTTTTTTTTTTTTTTTTTTTTTTTTTTTTTTTTTTTTTTTTTTTTTTTTTTTTTTTTTTTTTTTTTTTTTTTACAAGGAAACACTTTTGGTACATAACAAAAAGAAACAAAAGATTACATGACACTTTGCAAGAGGTAGCCCTTTTTGATGCACCCAGTTAAATTCGATGGTTGTCTTTCTTAATGTAACCTCCACCTTCTATCCCAACCAACCAAAGAACAAGCTAGTCAAGTTTCGTTCAGTATTCTAAAGTGATTGGCAATCGTAACTTCCTATCCAACACCTTGAAGATCGAGGCCATACATGTATTGGTAGATCGTGCGCGTGCAAATTTCTTATCACTATGTGAATTGTGCTAGAATCAGGGTGCCTAAATATCTAGACTAAGACTCCTAATAATTATACATATTTGCACAAGAGTCAACATTTCAAGGTAAATGAGCTCCATTTTTTATGATTTTTCATTTTTTAATTTTTTTTTGAATTTTGATTTTTTAATTTTTTTGGAATTTTTCAATTTTTTCAAAAAGAAGAAGGAGTTCGTTTTTAATTATAGCATATTATCGTGGTATCTACTCTATACCCCCAAACCTAAACTAAACATTGTCCTCAATGTTTCAAAATATGGAAAGAATTAAAATGCAACATATGGAAAGGGACATGCTGAGTAGAGTAAAAGGAGAGAGAATACCCGATTTCGGCGAAAGCAATATTAGAACTCCGTTATTCAAGGCAAGAATCCAACATATGTCAGCCGAGATCATATTGGATTAGCAAAATATATACAAAAGGAACAAAAGGATTTTTAAAATTTTTATCTACTGGATTATATACAAAAAATTCACCATACACTAACAATCTAAAGAGTTGAGGATCAACCCAAAAGACAAAGTGTAGAGGTTTCAACAGCTTCACACAATAATAATAGGAAAGAAACGCAAGTGAAACTGTGAAACAAAATGAGCTACCCCCAAACCTGGATTTTTCAACGGATAAAATTTTGGAAACAAAATCTCGTAGTTTTGGGGGTTCATCATGCACAAGGTCTAGCTCGAAATGAACTGTGCTAGGGACGGGCAAACATGCTAATTCCAACTGTGGTTCCTCAAATGTATTATACTTAGAAGCAAAATAGTCCAAGAGGACTTGGGAAGCACACAGTTCCAAACCTAGGTTGGGCATTCTCATAAAAATTGGTTTGACAATATCGGTACAAACCAAATCTAGGTTGGATGGAAGGCCATCAGATTGTGACTCATGTAGGAAGATAGGCACATCATTATTAATCACATCAACATCTCCTAAGTCTTCTACAAGTGTCACAACATGCTCACAATCATCAAACAAATTGGCAAGATCACAATCAGAGTCATCAACATCATCAACAGATTCATTCTCATGCATCGGCAAATCAGGAGAAATATCACAATGTGACCTAGGTAGAGAATCAGACACATCAAATATATTTTCATGCATATTAGTGTCTACAGAAGATTCAACTATTCCTATGTCATTCTCATCTTCACAGAATAATTGTATGAATCCCATGTCAATATCAAAATCATATGAATTACAATGAGTATTAGAAAGAACAACATGCATGAAGGTCGAGGGCGAGAAGCCATATGTTTTTGAACCAACAGGTTCCACAATATTTTCATGTTCTTCTAACATATCATCATAATCATCATCATGGTAGCATGCATATTGGTCCTCATTAACAGTGGTGGTGTCATTAGTCGATTCATGTTCCTCTAAATTAGGTTCATATTCAACATTATTTACATGAATGGGACTAGACACTTCATTAGGGACAACATACATTTCCTCATGAATTTCCTCATTTTGTAGGTGAAGCAAAATCTGATCTAAATATGCATGAATTCGTGATGTAGATCTATCATAGTCTTGCTTGCAGAGTCTTAAAGCTTCTGTGGTGGAGTCTAAATTCATGGGAGTACCAAATTCTTCATGTTCAAATTGTGGTGAATGGTACATGTGTGCATGGTCATTAGGGTTTACAAAATATTGATCGCAACCCTCAAAGGATTGATTATGGTCCCAATGACTACCATTCTCACAATTTATGGGCATTTCATACCTTGGATTTTCTCTAGATTGCCTAAAATTATGCAAAATATGACAATTCTCAACAGGGTGGTCTAAACTACCACATGCAGGACATGCATAGATTTTAGGTTGCCTAAGAAAATTAGATGTGACAGATTCCTCATGTGATTGCATTTCTAAAGCTGCGATTCGAGCTTCTAATTGATCGATCAGTGATGATTGTGTGAGTGAGGCACTAGCAAAATGTTCATTTTCACGTTGTGGCGAATGATGCATGTATGAATAGTCATTAGGGTTCATGTATTGCGGCTCGGGACTTTGAAAATGTCCATAATAATTCCTATGACTATTGACATCATGGTCTATGGGAGGTGCATAACGTGAAGTTTGTCCACACGCAAGTTCTCTAAGGGATTTGTTGTATTCCCCAACTGTAGAAAAAGATCTATACATGATTGGGCTCAAAACTAACATGACAACAAATGCAACTAAGGGTGAAAATGCAACTAACAGTTGAAACTGAAATTTAACAGGACAATTAACAGTGCAAGAACAATTGAAATTAGGCTAACCCAAATTGGGTGGAAACTTGGCTAGTCCAAGAACAGTTTTTACATCTCACATCACTTCCCTTTTATAGCTTACAAAATATCCAAATTTTCAGAAACCCTAAATTGGAAACCCTAATTTTTAAATTGGAAATTAAACTCACTCTCTGATGCAAATAGCCTCGACCCATGCTTGTACTTCTCCTCCTCTGCTAATCCTTTACTCGAACGCTGCTCCAATTTCCTTCTTCTCTCCACTGTGAAACCCTAGCTATGTTTGTCTTCTTGGTAGCATCAAAAATTAATGCTAAGAACAAGACAGACACGACTAGGGAAGAGGTAGGTGATGGTGGTGGCGTCCTTGTGGTCGTGGTGGAGATGGAGACGGCGGAGCAGACATGGCAGGGTCTGCCATGGTCGGGGGAAGAGAAGAAATTTGGGGGAAATGAGTTTTGGGGAAGAAGAAGGTGGGTGTTTGTTTTGGGTCGATGGGTTTGATGCTTAGGGTGTTGAGCGGGTTCATCAAACTTTGATGTTTGGCGAGCTGAGATGTTGGATCATTGGATCTGAGTGGAATCGAACGGATAGATGGAAGGATGTGTGAATCGACCGTCGGATTCTGAGGTGCAACGAAGTTAACGGCACCAGATGGAGTTAGGTACTGTAGTGTAAGGCGGAATCATCGGGATTTGATGCACAGGCATAGGAACGACCGTTGGATTCAACTACCATCTAATCTGAAGGCTTGGAATTTCAGCGCTGTGGTGCTTGGCAGAGACTTCCGATTTTGATGATCTATGAAGGAGCGACCGTCGGATGCTCCTGAGAACTGATCTGATGGCTGAGAACGGAGGCGCTTTTGTGTGTAGAAAATGAGGTTGTGCGCACCATTCTTCGCGGCTTCCTTGCGTAATTTCTCCCGGCTTTTCACTACTTTTCTGCTCTTTTCGCTCCGCGACTCATCCGAACTTTATTTATTACCTAAAAATGCAAAAGTAATTAATAAAAATATTTATTCTTGAAAACAATGAAAATACAGAATATGGGATAAAATGTAGAATTAATGCACAAAAGATGAGTTAAAATGCCAACAAAAAGGGATAAATATATACAATATTTGGCACTCATCAAATACCCCCAAACCTGAATTTTACTTGTCCTCAAGTAAAACAAAACTAAGGAAATCCTAACTATACCACTATCGCTGGTCTCTCGAATGCATTTAGCGTATGCACTAAGCCTTTTAAACCACTAAGTGTCCCTAGTGGACGAGTTAAAGTCTCGTGAAGGTTTACCAGAGGTGTGCCTACAAAACCTAAGGACAAAATATAAGCTCAGATTCCATCAAATGTGACATGTGCAAAACAGTTAAGCTCACAGCAAAATGGAGATGTCAATCTAGCTATCAAAGGCACAATCCTAGCACTGATAACAAAAAAAGACATGTGATAAGAGTGTAAAGTGTATCTACACATGTGTAAAGAAAGATCTGAAGTTATGACTACTAATCACCAAGAGATAGTTTCTCAGGCTAAGAACTGAGGTCGAAATCTAGCTAGCTGTCCGGACTTTACGAGAATTGTGAATGAGTTGGAGGTATTTCACAATTACTCGCGTTGTACATCAATGGCATACACCCTCCTTGCTTATTACAATGAAACAACAAAAGATGACTATTTACATGACTCTTATTTACATTGACTATTCTCTTTTTATTTTTGGAACAAGAGATGATGGAATTGATAAATACTTGATTTTTTTTTTATTTTTTATTTTTTTTTTTTTTTGACAAATGATACTGATTTTTACATAAGGTAGCACTTTTGATACATAACAAAAAGAAACAAAAAATTACATGACACTTTGCAAGAGGTAGCCCTTTTTGATGCACCCAGTTAAATTCGATGGTTGTTTTTCTTAATGTAACCTCCATCTTCTATCCCAACCAACCAAAGAACAAGCTAGTCAAGTTTCGTTCAGTATTCTAAAGTGATTGGCAATCGTAACTTCCTATCAAACACCTTGAAGATCGAGGCCATACATGTATTGGTAGATCGTGCGCGTGCAAATTTCTTATCACTATGTGAATTGTGCTAGAATCAGGGTGCCTAAATATCTAGACTAAGACTCCTAATAATTACATATTTGCACAAGAGTCAACATTTCAAGGTAAATGAGCTCCATTTTTTATGATTTTTTTCATTTTTTTTAATTTTTTTGAATTTTGATTTTTCAATTTTTTTTGGAATTTTTCAATTTTTTCAAAAAGAAGAAGGAGTTCGTTTTCAATTATAGCATATTATCGTGGTATCTACTCTATACCCCCAAACCTAAACTAAACATTGTCCTCAATGTTTCAAAATATGGAAAGAATTAAAATGCAACATATGGAAAGGGACATGCTGAGTAGAGTAAGAGGAGAGAGAATACCCGATTTCGGCGAAAGCAGAATTAAAACTCCGTTATTCAAGGCAAAAAATCCAACATGTTTCAGCCGAGATCATATTGGATTAGCAAAATATATACAAAAGGAACAAAAGGGTTTTTAAAATTTTATCTACTGGATTATATACAAAAAAATTCACCATACACCAAAAGTCTAAAGAGTTGAGGATCAACCCAAAAGAAAAAGTGTAGAGACATAGAAAGTTTCAAAACACTAAAATTGGACTTAAATGGGAGTGAGAGCGAAAAACCGAATGAATCATCCCTAAACCAAAATTGTTCAACAGGTTTACTTTTAAGCACAAAATCTTTTAATTTTAAGGGTTCAAGATTCAAAAGGTCTAACTCATAATGGACTGTTTTCGGGATGGGCAAACATGCAATTTCCAACTGTGGCTCTTTAAAAGTGTTATATTTTGAAGCAAAATAGGCCAAGAGGACTTGGGAAGCACACAGTTCCAATCCTAGATTAGGAATTTTCAGAAAAGTTGGTTTAACAATATGGGTACAAACCAAATCTAGGTTGGGTGGAAGGCCACCAAATTGTGACTTAGGTAGAAGAATAGGCATATCATTATCAATCAAATCAAAATCTTCTAACTCATCTACACATGTCACATCATGCTCACAATCATCAATCAAATGGGCAAGATTACAATCAGAATTATCAACATCATCAACAGATTTATTTTCATGCATCGGCAAATCAGGGGAAACATCACATGGAATACTAGAAGAAATATCATGCATTAAGGTCGGGGCAGAGAAGCCTAATGTATTTGAACCCAAAGGTTCCATATCATTTTCAGTATAGACATGTTCTTCTAACATAACATCATAATCATCATCATCATCATGATAGGAATTTTGCAATCTAGGATATTTTTCAATCCTAAGGTCGGAGTTATTACAAGAATAAAACTCTAATTCATGGGGGTGACTCATATCATGTGGTGTTGTTCCTGTTTCCCTAACGGATTCCCATTGATGGGTTTTCTCTGCAATCTCGGCTAAAAAATTCCATGCATCATCCACAGATTTATCAATAAACTCACCATTACACATAGACTCAACCATGGTTCGAGATTTAAAGTCTAGTCCCTCATAGAGGATGACGACAAGTCTCCACTTCTCAATTCCATGGTGCGGACATTCACTCAACAAATCATTAAAACGTTCAAAATAGTGAAAAACAGTTTCCTCATCCAATTGGACAAAACAATTGATACTTTGACGAATAGTGATGGTCCTATGATGTGGAAAAAATCTTTGGAAAAATTGATTAGTGAGTTGTTCCCAAGTGGTGATTGATTGTGGTCTCAAACCGTAAAACCATGTTTTGGCCCTTTCCTTTAAAGAAAATGTAAACAAACGCAATTTCAGAGAGTCTTCGGACATATGATCAGGTTGCATAGTCCGACAAATTTGTTCAAACTCTCTTACATGAGTATAGGGGTTCTCAGAATCGAACCCTCGAAATATAGGAAGTATTTGTATCATGTTTGCATTTATTTTAAAAGGGTTATTGGTTTGAGGTAATACAATACATGATAATGGAATTTTTATTGACGGATACATGTATTCATGGAGAGCATTAGATTGGCCCATTTTGAAAAGACACCAAGCCCACTATTTGGTTTTAATGGGTTTTCAAAAATTTGGTTTTTGATGGGTTTGGATTTTTGGGAAAAATTTGGTTTTGGTGGGATATAAAAGAAATTTGGTTTAAAATTGGGAGCAAAAGAAAATTTTGGTTTTAAAATCTGGGAGCAAGTAAATTTTTTTTTTTTTTTTTTTTTTTTGTAAAAAGAAAATAAAATTTGGTTTTTGAATGGGAGCAAGCCCACTGTTTGTCCTCTAATGGAAGGAAGGCTGCGGCCCACGAAACACTAAGCTTTAATTTTAAAAGTTTAATTTGGCCCAGTTGGTTAAGGCCCGACGTTTGTTTTAAAACTTTGGTTTCGAGGTCCACTCTTGAGTGGAAACAAGCCCACAATCGGTTACAAGCTCAGCTGGGTTAAACCCAGAGTCCAAAATATAAGTCCAATGAAAGAATTTAAACAAGCCCACAAATTAAACAAACAAGCCCACAAAAATTAATTACAACCCAACAGAAAATAAGAGAAGCCCAAAAATTGGCTTTAATATTACAAGCCCACAATTAAAAACTGGAAGCCCACAATTCGGGTTCTCTTAAATGGTTACCTTTTAAGCACAGCCCAGCTGCTCTGATATTGTTGCAAAAACCCAGTTGGGTTTTGGTTCTTTTCCTTGGTGGCGTCCCAGCAGAGGAAAAACAGGTTCAGAACAGCAGGTCCAACAGCAAATGAAGTGAAGCAGATGCAGATGCAAATGCTATGCAGTGAAATGCAAAAATAGCTAACAAAACAACAAGAAAAACACAGCACCAATCCCCGGCAGCGGCGCCAAAAACTTGGCAGGCCTTGAAAGGGTATAAAATTATGCGCAGAAAAACGGGGGCCTACAGTAATACCGCAAGTGCACGGTCGTCAGTTGTAGCTCGTGCAAGTACGGGTCGATCCACAGAGATCGGGTGTGTTTGGAGTTTTCTAGCTAATTGGGTTCCTAAATTTGCTATTGTTGGGCTTTGGGTACCAATGGATTTTGGTAACCAATGGGTTATGATTGTGCTTTGGGCCTTTGAATGATTTTGAATTGGATTGAACTGAGCTTGGGCTCAGAAATGTGGACTATGGGCTTTGGTTTCAGTGAACTGATTTGAGCTTTGGGCTCAACAGTTCAACTGTGAATTGGGCTTAACAGTTCACTTGTGACTTGGGTTTGGTAGTGAACTAGGCTTTGGCCTTAACTGGGCTTCAGAGGCTTTTGGAAGTGAACTGAGCTTTGGGCTCAGCAGCAGCAGGCAGGAAAAGGAAGGCAGCAGCAGGAGCAAGAGCTGCAGCAGTTTGGCAGCAGCAACAACAGCTGAGGCAGGAGGCAGCAGCAGGGGGAAGCAAAGCAGCACAAGTGCTGCAGCAGCAATTGCAGCAGTAGAAGAAAAAGGCAGCAATGCAGCAAGGGTTACAGCAGCAGTACTGCAGCTGCTCAAGCAGTGAAGAAAATGCAAAACAGAAAAGCAACAGAGTTGCAAGGCAGGGAAGAAACAACAAGGCAAAAGCAATACAAAACAAGAAAACAAAGCTAAACAGTTGAAGATGGAATTGTGGATGAGAATGAAGTAGATTATGGATGGGAACTAGGGTTTGAATTCACTCTAACTTCTACTATGTATTCTCCTATAGAAAGTTAAACTCAACTATGTTCTATTATTTCCAAAGCACTAATTGTCTTTCTACAGCACAACTAGTCAAAGGATTATGAATTCAGCTTGAGTTGCAGCTTATCAACAGCTCATGAACCTAACTACAAAGTATACTTGGCATACATTGTGAAAGTGAGGTGATGATGAACTAAGTTCAAGTCTTTCCTAAACTTGTTTAACCTTCTAAAGCAATATGATCAATGTACTACACAATAAGAATTTAGGGATTCATCAAGTCCCTAGCATGATGGTTTAGAACATGACAAACATTACACTAACATTACATGGCAGTGAGCATGACAGTGAACAACATGGTGAACTAACATGACAACAACAGTGAACAATATGGTGAACTAACAGTGAACATTCATATAAACAGAGAATTAAAACCAAGAACAAGAACAAGTGCAATTAAAAGTAAAAGTGCAACTAACAGGAGCAATTAAAAGTGCAGGAACAATTGAGATTAACCTAACCCAAATTGGGTGGAAACTTGGATAGTCCAAGAACAGTTTTAACATCCTACATCACTTCCCTTTTATAGCTTACAAAATATCCAAATTTTCAGAAACCCTAAATTGGAAACCCTAATTTTTAAATTGGAAATTAAACTCACTCTCTGATGCAAATAGCCTCGACCCATGCTTGTACTTCTCCTCCTCTGCTAATCCTTTACTCGAACGCTGCTCCAATTTCCTTCTTCTCTCCACTGTGAAACCCTAGCTATGTTTGTCTTCTTGGTAGCATCAAAAATTAATGCTAAGAACAAGACAGACACGACTAGGGAAGAGGTAGGTGATGGTGGTTGCGTCCTTGTGGTCGTGGTGGAGATGGAGACGGCGGAGCAGACATGGCAGTGTCTGCCATGGTCGGGGGAAGAGAAGAAATTTGGGGGAAATGAGTTTTGGGGAAGAAGAAGGTGGGTGTTTGTTTTGGGTCGATGGGTTTGATGCTTAGGGTGTTGAGCGGGTTCATCAAACTTTGATGTCTAGCGATAAGACGCGTTGGATGTGAAGATGGTTGGTAGATCTAACGGTGGTATGAGAGATGAATCACTTCGACCGTTGGATTGTGAAATACAACAAAGTTAACGGCGAAGATGGAGGTTAGGTGCTGTAGTGTTGAGCGGAATCATCGGGATTTGATGCACAGGCATAGGAGCGACCGTAGGATCTAAATGTGATCTAATCTGAAGGCTTGGAATTTAGGCACTATGGTGTTTTGCAGGAGCTTCAGATTTTGATGCGCGATGAAGGAGCGACCATCGGATGATGAGATGGATCCAATCCGACGGCTGAAGATGGAGGCGGTTTTGGTTATAGAAAATGGGTTTGGGTAAGGGTTGTGGGCTTTGGGTATGCCAAGCCCATATCTTCTTTGAGAACAATTTTTCCTTCTTGAGCCCATTTCCAGCTTTTTGGACGTGCGCTCCATTCTTTGCGGCTTCCTTGCGTAATTTCTTCCGGCTTTTCACTACTTTTCTGCTCTTTTCCGCTCCGCAAGTCATCCAGACTTTATTTATTACCTAAAAATGCAAAATTAAGTAAGAAAAATATTTATTCTTGAAAACAATGAAAATACAGAATATGGGATAAAATGTAGAATTAATGCACAAAAGATGAGTAAATGCCAACAAAAAGGGATAAAATATATACAATATTTGGCACTCATCAAATTCCAATATCGGTCTCAAACAGATCGCGACCTTCCAACTTCACCGGCATGGTTGGACGGCATAGATCGTCCCATGGCCGGTTGGACAAGCGTTGTCCTGCACACCGGCGGGCCCATTCACGCCTGCATAATCGACCACCTCACGACCTAGCCAGGGAGAAGCAAACGCTCGCCCAACGTTCGGCCGGCGTGATGCTTTAAGGGTCGTAGGAAATTCCACTAAAGGTCTTAAATTGATCACGACCATCCAACCTCACCATCATGTTTGGATGGCTTAGATCAGACCCATAGCCGTCAGGAAGGTATTGGCATGTTCACCACAGGCCCAATGTGGGCCCCACATGGTCGGCCTCCCCAAAAGATGAGCGAGCTTTCCAATTCGTCCAGCCAAAGTAGCGTGGACATGAAACCCTAATTAGGGTTTGCGGCATATCACATGTGTCGCAAATCAGTCACGACCATCCATATTCGCAGGCATAGATGAAGGGTGTAGATGTAGATTCAAAGGGTCACAATCATGTCAATACAATCATCGTGGGCCCGTCTTCGTGCGTGACCAATCGGACAAGGCCTACCATGGCTAGACGCCTCGATTCGTGCGCCCAAACTAGGCATGGTCGCACGGTTTCCAGTTGCAAACCGATCTCGACCACTCAACTTTGCCGGAAAAATCGAGTGGCTTATATCACATCTCCATGGGACAATGAGGTACGAACGTGTACACCGGCAAGCCGTCTACATGCATGTTCGGTCGGTCTTGCAAAAAACATCTCCCATGCATGGATTCGACCAAGTTGAAAGAAGGTACTTGCGCACCTCCTAAACCCTAATATGACGGTCGCAGATGTGGGTCGCAAGTCATCTCGTCCGTCGAACTTCGCCAGCTTGGGCGGACAACCTAAGACAGGAGTTAGGAAACCAGTGAGGCATCACCACGATCACCGTCCACCACTCTTCCACATGGGGTGATCGTCCAAATCAGGGCTTGCCTGTATATCCTCCAAACGATCACTCGAAGATGGCTGGACGTGATGCTATTTCAAGACGCTTAAATTCGTGACTTACTCTGTTAAGCCTTAAAACAACGATGCTTCATACATGCTGAATATATTCGATGCATTACCTGCATAGAATACACACGATATTTCATAAATATCGACTTCCTAAATAACTTAGTTATTTAATCTAGCATCACATGCTACTTTCTGTGGGTCCCACATCCACACATTTGAGACATCAAGCATGTCACAAATTGGGGGATACATACTGGGGTATTGGTCTGGCGGTTTACAGCGTGCAGCGTGCAACACGCCATCACTAGAACGTGTCAGGAAGACGTGGACGGTTAGTGATGATGGGAGAAGTGGGCAAGACTGGTCGTGTGACACTAACACACAACTCCACTACTCCATCACTCCACTTCCTCCACTTCCCATGAAAGACGTCGGTTAGGCTCTATGACTTGTATAAATAGGTTCTCCTCCATATTTCCAAAGAACAAGACAAGACATAAACCAAGTGTTGATACAATCGTATTCAAACACCAGAACCGATAGCTTACATCCTGCAAGCCAGTTCAGCTTTCTGATACAAGTCATAAAACAACCAACACCTTCACAATCTCAACACCTTCTTCGCTTCCCTCCCTAAGATCAACCCCATCTCCTTCACTTTGTGACCGAAGCAAGTCTGGAACGACCATTTCTTGGTTTAGGCCAGAATTGTACAAATTGATTTCTCGAATCACAAGCACTCCCGTGCAGTGCATTTTCTTAGGGTTTAGATTCATTTCTCATCCACACACCCCAAATTACCAAAACCAGCAGAAATAGTTTTCATCCATAAACAATTGGCGACCACAGTGGGAGATTAATCTCTCGGTTGTGAAGTCAATTTTCTTCAAAATCCAATTCGATTTTATCAATTTCGGAAATGGTGGATCTTAGGTCTGGATCAACAACCAATCCCGACGGAACCAGTACCGACAACACTCTCGGCGTTGATATCCTGATTAGTGGTGTTACCGTGCAGCCTTTCAATATGATCAATGCATCTCGTGGAGTTACGTCCTCTACCACCACCACCAGCGGAGCAGGAGGATATATTCCTTTGGGCGTGACACCTCCTATCACCAGAGCCAGAGCATCTGCAAATCCAGGCGTCTCATCGAGTATAACGCCTCCGTCCGTCACCAGGGCAACTACCACTCCTGCCTCAGGACGAGGGGCCGAGGAGCCAGAGGAGAACAACCCCCTATTACTATGGTGTATTTGATGGAGAGATAAGAAGTCCTTGCTAAGGCACAGACGGACATGGATGCAACTTAGAAAGAGGTACTCACTTTCCTCAAAACTTTAACTAAACGATTGCCACAAGATCCATGACAACCCCTGGAGCCAACAAGGGATGCCTTCGATACACCCGGAGAAGGTACTTCAGCGGCGCGGGCCTACATGGACCTGATCAAAGAAGCGATAAACAACATCTCCTCATCAAGATGACATCAGATATGAACGGTCCTGTCATGGAGACTCCTACACTGGGGACTGATCCTCACAACGATCCTCCTCAAGTCAATAATTTCACTACGATCCGGAGTCCAGTGGATCAGGAAGCGGCTTCTCTAGTAGAAAGTTTGTTTGAACTTTTACACCTCTCGAAGAATCAGCAGGCGGAGACGTTTGCTGCAATCAACCAGATAGCCCTGGACGTGCACCTAACTCCTCCACGTCCAGAAGTCTCAAACGTACCAGAAACATCTGTGAATAATGTTACATTTACATAGGACGACATGATGGCGGAAGAAGGTCACAACCGGGCCCTACATGTTACTGCACGCATCAAGGATTCAGAGTTCAAGAGAGCCCTCATCGACACAGGAGAGTCTTCGAATGTGATTACCCTCAAGACTCTCAGGAAAGACAAGATCCTCCCATGCAAGATGGTACGGCAGCCTACCAAAATGACAGACTTTGAAGGAAACCAGACTAGCACATACGGGTATGTCAATCCGAATTTATCAGTAGGACCCGTTCAGTCAAAAGTGAAATTCGAAGTCATAGAGAAGGATCCGGACTACCATATGATACTAGGGAGACCATGGCTTCATGACAATAGGATCGTCCCTTCAACATATCACTAGTGCCTGAAGACTATGCTGAATGAAGAAGTCGTTCGTATTCCTGCATCATTTTCTTCATACGCACCAATATGCGGAGTGGAACTGTTCGAACAGAGGGAAGATCCGCAGGAAGAATCAGACAAAGTCCATTGCATCCCACTCCCCACATGGGCGTCAATCCAGGAGGAGGACCGACTCGCATCATTGAGAGCTAAGCCCCACGACGCATCTTTGCTGATGAAACATTCTTCTTCATCCGGTGAAGCCGAAACCCATGTCCACACCAAGAGGGAACGAACTTTTGTGGCGAGTCGTGACCAGAAAGGGAAAACGGTATACTGACGCTGCTACTATCAATTAGCAGGAGAGACTGTTACCCAGTCTCTCCACTCAATGTAATGCTACAACAACCACAAGAAGAAGTGTTAGATGCTCCACAGCAGCTGCAAGATGGCACCAACTCCACAACTGATGAGATTGAAATCGTTGAGGAATCTCCTAGGCCTATCTCCATCAGCTCAACCTTGTGTACGGATGAACGCACGAAGCTCGTGGAACTTCTCAAAGAGTACCAGGACATATTCGCTTGGAGTCGCAGTTCAGACATGAGGAAAATGGACAGATAAGGTGATGCATGGACTTGAACAGATGCTGCCCCAAAAACGATTCTCCTCTACCTAACATCGACTGTTAGTAGATGCAACCAGCGGACACGTCATGTTCTCCTCCATGGATGGATGTAGCGGCTACAACCAGATAAGGATGTACGAGAATGACGCAAGTAGATAGATTTTTGAACTCCTCTCGGAAATTTTATTATACTGTACTGCTATTTGGTTTAAAGAATGCCGGTGCAACGTATCAACGCTCTATGATGGCAATCTTCCACTGGAGACGATACCTCAAGAGAGCAGCCTCAAGAAGATAACGATACCCACGCGTCATGTCGAGCGAGATCTGGGCGAGTCACTCTATCAGACGATGGTGCATGTCTATCGTGCTATGTTGGAGAATCTGCGCTTTTGGTCATCCTCTGGAGCTGTTGAACGCTCATCTGCAACAGCATTTGCCCTGCTACCAGTTTCGCTGAAGCAGTAAAAGGAAAACCACCGAGATACAACATCCTGCGTGCCAACTCCAACTCCAGTACCGCATACACGACTGCCACAATGATGAAACAACGTCCAAGATGACGGCAGAAACATTAAGAGACGCTTTCAGAATTTCGTCTCCCGTATAAAAAGTAGTTGCGTTACCAAAGGAGTGTAACTGGGGACTTCTTAGCGCGTTGTCCATATCAAACATGGATGCAAGCACGCTATCATTATGATTCCAAGATGTTCAAATACGAGTATACATTCAAGAGAACAGACGTATTGTCAAAGATCAGTGATATTCCTGGATGTCTATGAAACGCAATGTAGTAAAGACGGCCTCATGAAACCAACGTGACAACATCTATCAAGTCGAAGGCTCGGTGGATACTCGTGTGCAGGGGACTGTCTCCCTCTTTTTCATTCCATAGGCAACATCAAGAAGTTATCGGTTCCATCATGCTTCTCGCTCTAATAACGAGACACCGCCAAGTTCGTGCCCGTAGCTGTCATGCCTCTTCCTGTCAGTCTCTTCTGATCACAGCCGCAGCTAAGAACCGTTGTTCGTTTGTTGATACCAGCGCCCGAGCTTCATCATGACAACAACCACTAGGAACAGAGATAGAACCATGTAAACCACGCTTGGGGACTGAGGCTCAGCATGAAGTTCCTTCACCGTCAATCTAGAACTTCTTCAACACGAGAGAGATGGTCAATCAAGAAGCATGGAATTCTCAAGGGTAAATCAAACTGAAGAGGAAGCCACTTCAACACTCCCTCCAGCAGAACTTGCTTCAATGGTCTATTCAAGAGCCGCCTCAACGCTCTCTCCGGGACCCACATTCGCTTTAGAATCCTGCTTCAATGCTCTCTCCAGGAGCGACCTCCACATTCGCTTCAGAAGCTGCTTCAACGCTCTCCAGGACTTGCTCGCTCCAGAAGCTGCTTCAACGCTCTCCAGGACTTTCTCGCTCCAGAAGCTGCTTCAACGCTCTCCAGGACCTACTTGCTCCAGAAGTTGCTTCAACGTTCTCTGTAGGACCCACATTCACATTTGAGCACACATGGTTCATTTTTGAGCAAAGCAAGCACGCGGTGGGTCCCACGTTCGAGCAGGCAGCAAGGCCGGTGTTTGGTCAAGTTAGCTGGGACGGTGTTTAGTCGAAGTAGCAAGGATGACACTCGAGCAAGCACATCAACCGTACGGGAAAAGCAGGCACATGATAGGACTGACGTTTGAAACATGTATATGGTGGACCCGTGTTTGATCGAAGCATGCACATATGCCCATGTTCGAAGCAAGCATACTTACATCGGGTCCCACGTTCGACCAAAGCCGGCACGCAGTGGACCCACGTTTAACCGAAGCAGGCATAACAAGCCCATGCTCGATCAAGCAGGCACATGATGAGTCCCACGATCGAGCGAAGCATGCGCAACAGTCCGTCGAGCAGGCACATCAGCCCCACGTTCGAGTAGAGCAATCACGAAGCAGACTCTCGACCGAAGCAGGCATAGTAAGGTCGATCGAAGCAGGCAAGACCAACATCATGCTAGGGTAACGCTCGCCTGGACGCCTCTTGAACTTGACATTCTCCAAGGACAGGACGACCCGTCTCTCCTGGTAACATCTAACTTTGTCTCATAAGTTTTATCTGTATATGTCACCATCTCATGCCTACCCCACAATGATGCAACCATTATGTGCTAGGCATGGGACTTAATGTTGATGGTGGATTTTAGTTCAGGGCTAAAATTATAAAACCAAATTTATGCGCTGACATCCTGCAAAGGATAAATCCACTGATAAGTAATGAATACTTCTTCACTTTACTAATTCACCTAGAATGGAGCATGTGGCAACAATCCCAGTATTCTGTGAATTAAATACACAAAAGTCATCCAGGTTGGAGCATGTAGCAACAATCCCATATACCCTGTGAATTTACAGGATTATTAATTAATGCATGACTAGCCTTGTATTTCCTGTGCTGTTCCCGCAGAACTCTCATTATTAGTGCGGCATGACGACTGAGTGTTCCTCTCAGCAGAGTAACACGAATATTCAAGTGTTAATAGTGAGGCATGCACGAAATACCCGTACAGGACACATCTATCAGTGTGTTATACTAGCCCGATTGAGCATACATCTCACGGTTTGTTATACTAGCCCGATTGAGCATATTTGAATCTGGACTGATAGTCTCAGAAACAATCACGACCACGCAAGTTAGCCGCATGATTTAACCAGCCTAGACTATCCTCAGCAGGAGCAGGATACCATCTTAATGACCACCAGCAGGCCCGTTTATGCCCTGGCCGGTCGAATACATACCACGCCTCCCAAACAACCACCGAACACCAGCCTAGAGTAGGATGGTTGGGCTGGTATGGAGCATCTTGGAAAACACGTACGCACAATACTTCCAATGTCGGTCTCAAACAGATCGCGGTCGTCCAACTTCATTGGCATGGTTGGACGGCATAGATCGCCCATGGCCGGTTGGACAAGCGTTGTCCTGCGCACCGGCGGCCCCCCTTCACGCATGCATAATCGACCACCTTACGACCTAGCTAGGGAGAAGCAAATGCTCGCCCAAAGTTCGGCTGACGTGAGGCTTTAAGGGTCGCAGGAAATTCCACTAAAGGTCTTAAATTGATCACGGCCATCCAACCTCACTAGCATGTTTGGATGGCTTAGATCAGACCCATAGTCGTCAGGCAGGTATTGGCATGTTCACCACCGGCCCAATGTGGGCCCCACATGGTCGGCCTCCCCAAAAGAGGAGCGTAGCTTGCCAATTCTTCCAGCCAAAGTAGCGTGGACATGAAACCCTAATTAGGGTTTGCGGCATATCACATGTGTCGCAAATCAGTCACGACCATCCATCTTCGCAGGCATAGATGGAGGATGTAGATGTAGATTCAAAGAGTCCCAAGCATGTCAATACAATAACCGTGGGCCCGTCTACGTGTGTGACCAATCGGACAAGGCCGACCATGGCTAGACGCCTCGATTCGTGTGTCCAAAATAGGCATGGTCGCGCGGTTTCCAATTGCAAACCGATCTCGACCACTCAACTTTGCCGGACAAATCGAGTGGCTTAGATCACATCTCCATGGGACAGTGAGGTACGGACGTGTACACCTGCAAGCCGTCTACACGCATGTCTTGTCGGTATTGCCAAAAACATCTCCCATGCATGGATTCGACCAAGCTGAAAGAAGGTACTTGCGCACCTCATAAACCCTAATCTGACGGTCGCAGATGTGGGTCGCAAGTAATCTCGTCTGTCCAACTTCGCCAGCTTGGACGGACAACCTAAGACATGAGTTAGGCAACCAGTGAGGCATCACCACGATCACCATCCACCACTCTTCCACATGAGGTGATCGGCCAAATCATGGCTTGCTTGTATAGCCTCCAGACGATCACTCGAAGATGGCTGAACGTGATGCTATTTTAAGACGCTTAAATTCGTGACTTACTCCGTTAAGCCTTAAAACAGCGATGCTTCATACATGTTGAATATATTCGATGCATTACCTGCATAGAATACACACGATATTTCATAAATATCGACTTCCTAAATAACTTAGTTATTTAATCTAGCATCACATGCTACTTTCTGTGGGTCCCACATCCACACATTCGAGACATCAAGCATGTCACAAACTGGGGGATACATACTGGGGTATTGGTATGGCGGTTTACAGCGTGCAGCGTGCAACACGCCATGACAAGAACGTGTCAGGAAGACATGGACGGTTAGTGATGATGGGAGAAGTGGGAAAGACTGGTCGTGTGATACTAACACACAATTCCACTACTCCATCACTCCACTTCCTCCACTTCCCATGAAAGACGTCGGTTAGGCTCAATGACTTGTATAAATAGGTTCTCCTCCATATTTCCAAAGAACAAGACAAGACAGAAACTAAGTGTTGATACAATCGTATTCAAACACCAGAACTGATAGCTTACATCCTGCAAGCCAGTTCATCTTTCTGACACAAGTCATAAAACAACCAACACCTTCACAATCTCAACACCTTCTTCGCTTCCCTCCCTAAGATCAACCCCATCTCCTTCACTTTGTGACCGAAGCAAGTCTGGAACGACCATTTCTTGGTTTAGGCCAGAATTGTATAGATTGATTTATCGAATCACAAGCACTCCCGTGCAGTGCATTTGTTTAGGATTTAGATTCATTTCTCATCCACACACCCCAAATTACCAAAACCAGCAGAAATAGTTTTCACCCATAAACAACTCCAATGATCCCAAAGGTTGTATGTTTAGCACCATCATTGTTGAAGATCCGTAGCTATAACAATGAGAGAAATCGAGATTCTCGATCATTATTATACAGTGTCATAGTACTATTATGTAACATCAAAGTCAAATTGTATCACGACTTTAACAATAATACTACGGTGATATGCATCACTCCCCCTTAGTCAATACTCCATCTCGATCATGGAAACCACTCCCCCTTACACAATGATCCGAAAACCATATGTATTTGTAGTGTGAACTACAATATTTCTCCCCCCTTTTTGTAATTAAAATTGGAAAAGGTACAAGAATGGGATCATAATGAAATTTTCACAAGAGACATTTCATGACCAAAAGAAAAATACATACCAACTTAATTTAGATGCAATTTAATAGCCGAAGCTAACATCATTCATCAAGGAGTTTTAAGATACAAGATAACCCCTATAAAATTCCATAGCCGCACTCCCCGCAAGATATTACCATTAAACACAAGTTCAAAAGAACTCCCCCCCATTTGATGTCATTCCCGAAAGAACAACAAGAGCGACCTTCATTTCGAAAGAAAAGAAGGATTTTTATTGGACACCAAAAACCATAGGAATGATTTTCTATATCCAAAGCTCAACCAAATTAACCACAAGTAAACCCATGATTAATTCAGTTGGAATACGCAACTAAATCAAACCACAAAAGTGATCAATTTAATTGAAAGTGCTCAACATAAGTAAAAATCATATGGAGATGACAAACTTAACCGTTCAAATACTCAACATAAAACCTTGCGGAATATATGACTACATTAACCAATAGAACATGATAGTGTAGCCTTTCATATACTCAACACAAGAACTTGTGGAATATATGAAAACTCAACTAGATTAATTACAAGAGAACCTATAATTAATCTAATTGGAACACAAATAACCAAACTAATCACCGAAGTAATCAATTTAATTATTTTGGGCTCAACATAAAAGAACTTATGGAGCCCCGACTAAGTTCATCATAGAATATGACAACCTTAACCGTACACGTACTCAACATAAGAAAGAAAACTTATGGAGTACTAACTAAATAACCAAACTAGTTGATTAATTTAGTTCCTAATGCTCCACATATAGCATCTTATGGAACAACCAACAAAGCCAAGGTAAATCGACTTAGTTGTAAGGTGCTCAGCATAATACACACAATGGAGCCTTCAGGTAAAACATAATAAAATGGATCAATGGAGATCAATACCGTGGATAACATACAAGGATCTATTCTATTTTTCATCATAATGACATAATAGACTTTATCCTTGTTAAACAAAAGATTTTATCCTATTTTCCATCAAATACATGACTGCATAGACATAACTTTTGTATATGTCAAAAGTCCATTCGTCCTTTCATTAATACGAATACCGATTCATAAACGACTTTACTTTTGACCGCAATATGGGACTTTCAAGTTCACGGATGCAAATAATACATATCCCATCAAAATATTGCAATATCTCAAACCATTAAAATACTGCAATAAACATCATCCTCCAAATATTTTTAGAATTTTACCAATAAACCTAAAAAATAACATAAGAAGATGAAAACAAAAATAGCTATGTGTAGTCACAATCATCGCTATTCAAAGCATTAGTTATTCTTTCAACTAATCCAAAAGGAAAACATACTAGGTTTCTATACCTCTTAGCAATAATTTCACTTACCTTGAATATTCTTCTCGTATTCCCTATATTCTTCAAGCTCATCTTCGATTAGGTCAATCCTTGATTCAAGACTATCCATTTTCTCCTCAAGTTTTTTCGAAGACACTTCAAGTTCATTTTTCAGAGCACGAACTTGTTCCAAAATGAGATTCATGGTTAAAGAGAGCTTATTAAACTGAGAGACAGAAGGGTTCTCATCAGAAGAAGAGACATGTTTTTCATAGCACATCTCATTGTCAGAAGAATCGAAATGAATCTTCTTTGAGGGAAATAGAACTGTCCATACATCACTTTCTTTACTTGAAAGACTAGAGGAGGACATGATAGAGAGGATGAAATGAGAGTGCTGAAGAGGTAGAGCCTTTTAAAAGGAATACAGGTGTAGAATTCCCAGAAACACCCTTTTTACCAACCCCTAACATAAGTTGGTTATCCAAAAAGCTGAAGCCGTTTATGAACAAGACCTGGTAAAAGCACAAAGAGAAACAAGATTATATTATAGTCCCCTTGTATATTATGATTCTTGTATAAGAGGAAGAGAACACAAGAATCATTTTTCAACAAGATTACTGAGCATAAGGCCTCCAATCCAAGATTAGACTGGGATAATCTTTGCAAAGAGAGAAACCACCCATTTCACTAGGTTTCTGCTTATCCATTTGAAAATGAGAGTTATGAAAAACTTTCCTGTCCATTGTGATCAGAGTTTTAGAAAACTTGACTGCAGATCTTTGCAAATTCTGCACCGTTTTTGAAAACACCTTTTGATGAAAGGTAGACTTCCTTTTTGTTTTCGGCATACTACAGTTAGCCAGGAAGGACTGTTTCTGATTTGACGTGCTAAGATGATCCTGAGGTGAACTCAACTGAATGAAGTGATTTGGTAGACTCTTTTCCGAGAAACTCCTGGAATTCAACACAAAATTAGGAGAGGTTTGCTGATCCAACACAGACGGACATGTCATGAAGGAATCATGAGAATGATTTTCAACAAAAAGACTGAGAGAGCAATCATAGATTTCCTCGGGACAATAATCAAGAGTATTCATCCATGATTTAGTTATCTCTCTTATCTCCGTTTCAGGATTTTTCGAAGAGGCTTGAACACACATAAGACCAGTTTCATTAGTACGGCTCTTCTTGGAATTCTTATCCTTTATATTGACTAACGGAGTTTCCTTTTGAGACTTTCTTTTACTACGTCTAAGGATCTTCTTAAGTTTTTGTATAAACAAAGACAACGTAGAAATAAAGCAATTCTCACTTTTCTCTTTCGTCAATTTTGGATGACAAGATTTATGATCAGGAGAGGTGACACGGTTGCCAAGCAAATGATGATCGTCTCTTGCCATATATTCGCGATCGAAAATTCTAATTTTCTCGACCAGTGTGTTTCGTGAAAGAGTATTAAGGTCCTTCAACGATGGCATGTCTTTTAGATTCGTATCTGGATGGCAGCGATCGAAGGATTTTCATCACAATTTCCTTTTCAGGAATGGTCCTACCCAATGCATATGATGCATTAAAAATTTCAGACAGTTTGTGATAAAAATCGTCGAAAGAATCTTCTTCTGCCATAGAAATTCTTCCCATTCGGAATTAAGGTTTTGAAGCCTAGCTTCCTTTTCACTGGGGTTACCTTCAAATACGCTTTATAAAGTATCCCAAGCTTCTTTAGACGTAGTGTATGAGACCACATGATGTCTAAGGTTTGGGGAAACATCATGTAGGATTGCGTTCAACCCGTCGGAGTTTTTCCTTGCAGCAACTAACTCGGCAGTATTGTACATACATAAATCTTTTGGTACAACAACATCTCTTTCCATAACAACGGGAGTCTCATAGCCATTCACAACACATATCCATGATTGGAAGTCACGCGACTGAAGAAATGTGCGCATAACAACTTTCCACCATAGATAGTTTGAGCCATCGAGGACTGGTGATACGTTAATAGAGATAACACTTCTGTCCATAGAGTCAGATCGCTACAAACACAGACTGATGAGGTCTTAAACGTGTTTGCCTGCTCTGATACCAATTGAAAAAGCGGGGGTCTAACAAAACCACCCAATATTTCGCTTAGCAATCTGTATGGACTAGCTCCGAAATACTTTGCTAGAGAATCAACCAGACAGTCAGAATCAATCTAGATAAAAGTATCTCAAGGAGTTAATATCTCTCTCTTGATTTTATTTTTACTCAAGCTAAAAACAATAGCGAGTCTTTATCAAATACAAGGAGTACTTGGACGGTACCAAAGACGAATGTCCAAGGATCAATCAATATCAATCAAAACCAGATTTTGGATTTCCAATTGATGATCAGGAACGCACAGCCTGTATTATTTCAATTATAAAAAATATAATGCGGAAAAGAAATAACACAGACACCAGAAATTTTGTTAACGAGGAAACCGCAGATGCAGAAAAACCCCGGGACCTAGTCCAGATTGAATACACACTGTATTAAGCCACTACAGACACTAGCCTACTGCAAAATAACTTCGGACGGGACTATAGTTGAACCCCAATCAGTCTCCCACCGATCCAAGGTACATTTGTACTCCTATGCCTCTGATCCCAGCAGGATACTGCGCACTTGATTCCCTTAGCTGATCTCACCCACAACCAAGAGTTGCTGCAACCCAAAATCACAGACTTGATAATAAACAGATCTGTCTCACACAAAAAAGTCTATCAAAGGATAAATCTGTCTCCCACAGATAAACCCTAGGTTTTGTTCCGTCTTTCGATATAAAATCAAGGTGAAACAGGAACCAATTGATAATCCGGTCTTATATTCCGGAAGAACAGCCTAGATTAATCAATCACCTCTCCACAATCCTTCCTGACTACACAAGCGGATTGTCGAGGAATCACAAACAGTGAGACGAAGATGTTTGTGACTTCTTTATCTTGCCTATCGGAGAACTCTCACGATCTCAAGCCAATCAATCGAGTGTACTTGTACGATAGAAGATGTAAGATCATATCACACAACTACGATAAAGTAGTATCGGTTTGGCTTCACAATCCTAATGAAGTCTTTAAGTCGTTAACCTGATTTTAGAGAAGAAAATTAAAGGTTAATGGAGATCGACGCTAGCGGGCGCACTAGTAGCACATAGACGTGTGGGGATTAGTTTTGCACAATGCTAGATGTCTCCTTTATATAGCCTTCAAATCAGGGTTTTTCCTTAGGTACAAATCAATCCTTATTCACTGTTAGATGAAAACCTGATTTAGATTCAAGCTAATATTTCTCAACCGTTAAATCGTAAAACCTAGCTTCTCACACACACTTGGGTAGACGTTTACTGGGTTTGTGAAAACCATGCGCAAACGTGTACGTGTATGTTGGTTCAACATAGTAACCCAAAAGGTTAACCATATGAGCATTTCATATTAACCTTTTCCTTCTTCACCATAACTAGTTCAATTGACTCAAATGAACTAGTTAAAGAGTTGTTCAATTGCTATGAGATCTTATGTAACTACACAAGACACAATTGAAACAAAGATGATTCGATTCGATTGAATCGGTTCATGAACATTATAGCCACGGTTTGCATAAAGCATTCCTTAGTAATTTAATGTTTCATGTTCAGAGCACATCTTTAGATCATAACCTCTTAAGTTCACAAACAAGTTCGCGGACTTAAGTTAATCGGTTGAGTTTTCCAAACTCAGCAGAAATTCTCGGAAAGAGAACTTCCGCCAGTTCGCGGACTGGGTTCGCGGACTTAGCACACAAACGAGTTTTGGAAAATCCAGCAGAAATTCTCGGTCGAGAACTTCCGACAGTTCGCTGACTGAGTCTACGGACTGGGTTCGCGAACTTGGCAAGCCAATTCCACAATCCTCCCGATTTCTCTTGATCAACAAAGTTCGAAAACTTCGGTTCAAGGAATACATGGTTATGTAATCTAAACTCTTATTTCAATCATTGAGACAGTCTCAGGGGACGCTATGTAGCCGTTATTCACAGACCGATTCACGTCAGAGCAATTCTCAAAGTGATTGAAACTTTTCATGACTTTCGTCACTAGGTGAAGATAAACTTGATCAAAGCGAAACGCTTTACCAACACACGATTTCGATATAAAAGATAAGAAATGAATGCTCAGCTCGAAATGTCAAATGTGTATGATCTAGTCTATATAGCATACGACTTTTGTCTCATAAGAAGTAGGAGATAGAAGAGATGGACTTTTGAGTGATAGATAAGTTCAAGTCTCCACATACTTTTTTGTTGATGAAGTTTCACTGTTCCTTGTATAGATCTTCGTCGTTGTATGATGAATCGCCATGAAGTCCTTGAGCTCAACTACACTTTTTTATCCTAGTCTGAGACTTAGCTATGTAGGATAGAAATCAAGACTTATAGTTTTGATCACTAACATTGACAAACATGCTTGAGATAGCAACGCATGCGAGGTTGACCGAGCTATGCTCTAACATGTGTGATCTGATCTTGCACTTATATCGTACGAGTACAACTAAAATAATTGGCTTGAGATTTTATATCTCCGATAGGAAAGATAGAAAAGTAATCACAAACAAACTTCGTTTCATCGTTTGTGATTCCACAATATCTTTTTTCGCTGCGTCTATTAAGATTATTGTGAGGTGATTGATAATACTAAGTTGTTCTTCGAGAATATCAGTATGGTATTATTGATTGGTTCCTGTTCACCTTGATTTATCAAAAGACGGAACAAAACTCGTAGGTATATTCGTGGGAGACGGATTTATCTATCATCGTAGACTTTTTTGTGTGATACATATTTGTTTATTAAAGTCTTCGACTTTGGGTCGTAGCAACTTTTAGTTGTGGGTGAGATCATCTAAGGGAATAAAGTGCGCAGTATCCTGCTGGGATCATAGGCGTAGGAGCATAATTGTACCTTGGATCAGTGTGAGATTGATTGGGGTTCAACTACAGTCCAGACCGAAGTTAATTTGGAGTAGACTAGTGTCTGTAGCGGCTTAATACAGTGTGTGTTCAATCTGGACTAAGTCCCTGGGTTTTTCTGCATTTGCGGTTTCCTCGTTAATAAAATTCTGGTGTCTGTGTTATTTCTATTCCGCATTATATTTGTTCATATAATTGAAATATCACAGGTGGTGCGTTGTTCAATCAATTAGAATATCCGACCTTTTTGGTTGTTGATTTAAATTGATTGACACTTGGATATTGGTCTTTGGTACCATCCAAGTTATCTCTCTTTGATAAGACTCGCAGATTTCTATTTGCTTGAGTAAAGATCAAATCGAGAGATTGAGATATAAACTCTTTGATATACTTTTAATCTAGATTGAGTCTGACTGTCTAGTTAATTCTCTAGAAAGTATATTGGAGTTTGTCCATACAAATTTCTAAGAGAAATATTGGGTGTGGTTGTTAGACCCCCGCTTTTTCAGAAGCGAAGAAGGTGTTGAGATTGTGAAGGTGTTGGCTGTTTATGACTTGTATCAGAATGTTGAACTGGCTTGCACAATGTAAGCTGTCAGTTCTGGGTGTTTTCTGAATATGGTGTTAACAACAACTTGTTTTTCTGTGTTGTTTGAAAATAGGTCGAAGAACCTATTTATACAAGTCATTTGAGCGCAATCCTCATCTCGTAGGAAGTGGAGGAAGTTAAGTGATGGAGTAGTGGGGTCGTGTAGGGATGGTGATTGTCACACGATCACGCCTTTTCCCACTTACCTCATCACCGTTAACCGTTCATCTTTTCCTGACACGTTCTCGTAATGGGCGCGTTGCACGCCGCACGTTGTAAACCGCCAGACCAATACCCCAGCAAGTATCCCCCAGTTTGTGACATGTTTGATGTCTCGAATGAGTGGGTCAAGTCGTGGGACCTGCTGCACAAAATAGCATAAGGTGTTATTAGGTTAAATAACTAAGTTATTTATGGAATTGATATTCATAAAATATCGTACATGCTCGATGCATGTAGTGCATCGCTTTTAAGCAAGCAGCTCAAAACAATCGATATGCATGAAGCATCGTTGTGTTAAAGCTTGATTGGATAAGTCGCGGATTGAGCGTCTTAAAATGGAAGCATGTCAGACCACCTTTGGGTGATCGTTTGAAGGTTGTGTAAACAAGTCATCACTTGGTCGATCACTCTCTGTGGAAGACAGGTGGCTGGTGGTTGCCATGCTGCTTTGCAGGTTCGCTAGAAATAAATCTACATCATCCAATTATGCATGAAAAGTTGGATGAACAAGATGATTTACGGCAGTTGTTCATTGCCGTTGATGAAACTTAGGGTTTAAGGACCGTGCGGACATCCCCTTTGTCCGATCGAATCCAGGCACTGGGCGCTAACTTGAATGGATCGATCAGGCATGCGTGAAGACGGTCCGCTGGCGTGCATGCTTACACCTCTCGGTCCCTCAAAGATTAGATCTAGGCCACTCAATTTGACCAGCAAAAATGAGCGGTCACGATCGATTTGTGACAGAAATACATTGCCGCAAGCATAAATTAGGGTTTGAAGACCGTGTGACCTATCACCTTTTAGGCGTGCGTTTTGAGGCATCTGTCCCAGGTTTGCACAGGTCGGCCGGTCGCATGTATAGGTGGGCCAATGGTGGACATGCTAACACCTTTGGGACCACTTAAAATTTATATCTACACCATCCATTTAGGTTGGTGAAGATGGATGGTCGTGATCAATTTAAGACAGATGCATGTTGCCGTAAACCCTAATTAGGGTTTTGAAACGAGCACGTCCACACGACTTTGACCAAGCGGTTTGGCATGCCGTTGGCTTCCCTTGGGGAAATCGATCACGTGGGGACAATGTTGGGACGACGGTGAACTTATGTGCACCTTCCTGATGGTCCAAAATACGATCTAAGTCATCCAAATAGGCTGGCTAAGTTGGATGGTCGTGATCGATTTAAGACACTAGTGTACTTCCGTGACCCAAATTAGGGTTTAGAAGCGTCACGCCTGCTATGATTTGGGCAAGCGTTTCATTACTCTAGGGCACACCGTGAGAAAACCGTTCGAGTGAGGGGAAAGTGGGGCCGCCAGTGTGCGTGATAGCGCTTCCCTAATCATTCATGGGATGATCTAACCCGTCCAACCAAGCTGGCGAAGTTGGACGGTTGCGATGACTTTAAGACTGTCTTGGACAGTCCATGCTCGATCGAACTTCTCCCAAGCAACACGACCACCTTACTTAGGGTTGGCGTTTGACAGTGCTGGGAGACTTATGGGTGATGTTCGGTCGGTTAGGGCATTAGTGGGCCCGCCAGTGGTTATCACGACGATTGCCTATTTCTGCCAGGGTTTGGCTAGGCTTGTTAAATTGCACGACCAATTTGTGCGGTCGTGATCGTTTCTGAGACTGACATGGACAGTCTAGATTTCCCTTAAGGAAATTAAACATGCTCGATCAAGCTAACCTTAATCAAAAGTGCGTCGATACGAGACTCTCTTTGTCAGAGAGTGACGTAGCCTGTGGGTATTTCATGTGTATCTCAATATTGGCACTTCGGGAGATTCATGCTACTCTGGTAAGTGTGAACACTTAATCGTCATGTCATGTCAATGATGAGAGTTCGGCTGAGAACATAGAACGGAAAATACTAGGCAAATCATGCATTAATTAATAATGTTAATAGAATTCACAAAATATTTGGGATTGCTGTTGCACGCACCATTCTTAGTGAATTTCATGAATTTCTTCAAATAAAGCGAAGAGGTTTTCTGCACTCGTCACTTCTTAAACGGCTTTTCCCCTTGCAGGGTGACAACGCATTAAAATATTGGTTTTACAATTTTAGCCCTGAACTAAAATCCACCATCAAAAGTCTCTTTCGGAAATTTCATTAGGATCCTGTTTTCGTACCTTTGCCAATTTTATTGAAAAAAAGGGGGAGAATTAATATGTAGTTCACACTACAAGTACATATGGTTTTCGGACCATTATGTAAGGGGGTGTGGTTTCCATGTGAAATGGAGTATTGACTAAGGGGGAGTGATACATATCACCATAGTATTGTTGTCGAAGTTGTGATACAATTAAACTTTGATACTATATAATGATACTATGACACTGTATAACAATGATTGAGAACTCTTGTTTTCTCGTTGTTATAGATACGGATTTTCAACAACGATGATGCTGAACTTACAACCTTTGGGATCATTGGAGTACTTGGAAGTGACGAAGATTTCGAGTAATGTTGAAGATTAGGCATGTGGAATAGGAGCTACAAAAGTTATTTCATTTATTTTTGTATTCCATATGTATTGATAGTTTTGTCACTAAAATTGACAAAGGGGTAGATTGTTAGAGCATTGCTCGGTCGAACTCGCATGCTTTGCTATCTCAAGCATGTTTGTCAATGTTAGTGATCAAAACTATAAGTCTTGATTTCTAGTCTACTATAGCTAAGTCTTGGACTAGGATAGAAAGTGTAGTTGAGCTCAAGAACTCCATGGCAATCATCATACAAGACGAAGGACTACTCAAGGAACTGGTGGATCTTCATCGACTAAAAGGTATGTGGAGACTTGAACTTATCTGTCACTCAAAAGTAGCCGAGATTATCTCGCCTATCTATTTCTCAAAATATGTGTTGGTAATCTTTTGCTTTGGCCAAGTTCATCTTTACCTAGTGACGAAAGTCATGTTATGTTTCAATCACTTTGAAAATTTCTCTGACGAAAAATGGTTTGTGAATAAAAACTATATAACGCCTCTGAGAATGTTTCAATGATTGAAATGAGAGTTTAGATTATATAACCAATGATGGATATAAGCATTGTGTGGTAACACATATATGTATAAGTCCTTTTTCCTTGAACCGAAGTTTGCGAACTTTGTTGATTAAGAGAACCGGAATAGTGGCGTGAGCTAAGTCCGTGAACTCAGTCCGCGAATCCAGTCCGCGAACTGGCGGAAGTTCTCGGCCCGAGAATATATGCTGGAGTTTGTGAACTCCTTCCGGGAACTTAAGTCCGCGAACTAAGTTTGCGAACTTGAGTTGGTTATATCTAAAAATGATTGTTTGTGAACTTATTCATATTAACTAAGGAATGCTAAATGCAAACCGTGGATATATAGTTCATGAACCGATTCGAGTGAATCAAATCGTTTTGGCTTCGATTGTGTCTTGTGTAGTTACATAAGATTTCCTTGCAATTGAACAACTCTCTAACTAGTTCATCTGAGTCATTTGAACTAGTTATGGTGAAGAAGAACATGGTTGATATGAAAGTACTCATATGGCTAACCATTTTGTTAACTATTGTTGAACCAACAAATGTTCATGTTTGGGCACGGTTACATAAACCCAAAATAGTACATTTCATTTGTGTATAACAAGCTAAGTTTTCGATCTAACGGTTGAAATATATTAGCTTGAATCTAATCAGGTTTTCATATAACGGTGAATATTGAATGATTTGTTACCAAGCTAACATTGATTGCAAACCCTGATTTGAAAGACTATATAAGGGAGAACTCTAGCAACTGGGAAACCTAATCCCCACACCTTCCGTGTGATACTAGTTGTATTACATAGAGTCGATTCCCCTTTAACCTTAGGTTTTCTTCTTAAACCAGGTTAACGACTTAAGGACTTCATTGGGATTGTGAAGCCAGACCGATATTACTTTCTCGTAGTTGTGTGATATGATCTTGCTGATTCTATCGTGTTGAGTACAATCGTAACGATTGGCCTGAGATCTTTATCTCCGATAGGCAAGATAGAGAAGTAGTCACAAACATCTTCGTCTCATCGTTTGTGATTCCACAATATCTTCTTTCGCCGCGTCGATTAAGATTATTGTGAGGTGATTGATAATACTAGGCTGTTCTTCGGAATATAAGTTCGGGTTATCAATTAGTTCATGTTCACCTTGATTTATCAAAAAACTGAACAAAAACTTGTAGGTTTATTTGTGGGAGACAGATTTATCTATTCTGTAGACTTTTCTGTGTGATACAAATTTGTTTATTAAAGTCTTCGACTTTGGGTCGTAGCAACTCTTAGTTGTGGGTGAGATCAGCTAAGGGAATCAAATGCGTGGTATCCTGCTGGGATCAGAGATGTAAGGAGCACAACTGTACCTTGAATCAGTGTGAGATTGATTGGGTTTCAACTACAGTCCAGACCGAAGTTAGTCTGTAGTAGGCTAGTGTCTGTAGCGGCTTAATACAGTGTGGTGTTCAATCTGGACTAGGTCCCGGTGTTTTTCTTCATTTTCGGTTTCCTTGTTAACAAAATTCTCGTGTCTGTGTAATTTCTATTCCGCATTCTACTCTGCATTATATTTTGTTATATAATTGAAATATCACAGGTTGTGCGTTTGAATCAATCAATTGGAAATCCGACCTTTGGTTGTTGATTGAAATTGATTGATCCTTGAACATTGGTCTTTGGTACCGTTCAAGTGATTTCTCTTGTATTCAATTAGACTCGTAGATTTCTATTTGCTTGAGAAAGAATTGAATCAAGAAAGAGAGATAAAACTCTTTGATATACTTTATTAAGATTGAGTCTTATTGATTCTCTTGAAAGTATATTGGAGTTTGTCCATACAGATTCCTAAGCGAAATATTGGGTGTGGTTGTTGTACCCCTGCTTTTTCACTTTCTTTCCACTTCGTCCACAGGATGTGCAAAAGCTGAATGAAGCAAAACCCCTTTTATGAAAATTTATATTGAAGCTCCTGGTAGTTAATTGATTCAGATCAAGTAAAATGTCTTGGTGTATCTCCAGATTTGGGATAACCGCAATGATGTTGTTATCAAACCTTGCTCAAAGTTGAGGACTTAAGTTGGATATTTGGAAAACAGGTAGATTGCTTTTTTTTTTTTAATTTTTTTAAGAGGATGATTCACATGTTTTCTCTGATAGATATAAGAAATGATGATGGTGTTGTCGTTGGTACTAAGGACCGATGATGTTTTAGAATTGTATATGTGTATAGTTTTTGAGAAAAATAATGAATAATATATTCCACTGATGCATGTACAAAGAATCTTGGGAAAATGTCAACTTTAGGAGACAGTACAAGAGAAAGAACAAGGCCTAGATAGTTCAGGTATCTGCAAAAGTTTTCCCTTTTTTTTTTCCTCAGTTGAAAATAGATTAATAAATTGGGCAGGTGATCCTTCAAACTGTAAGGTGGGAAACTGCATAGAATGGTACCACATACACAAAAAAAAATCAACGAACTTTGGATAGTGGGGGGCACGGGTGATTTATTTTTCCGGAAAAGACGTTGAACCTCAGTAGATATATTGACAACTCCGATTTAGGAAACCAGAATCCTTACAAAGATGTTTCAAGATCATTACAAATTCATACAAATCATAGTATCCCCACCAATTCTTTCCTATCAATTCTATCTTTCCAAATCTAAGAACTATTTCAGAAGACCTTCTTTTTTCTCTCAAAGGAGATAAAAAAACATACAGGGCCAAATGAGTTTTGAAAACAAAACAAGTCATTGAATGGATCAGATCCAACCCAATGTTTCTCAGAACATGTGTATAACATGGACTGTGGTTTTTAAATTTAGATTGCCTATTACAATCAAGGTGACAATGACCCAAGTAATAACAGTAGAAAAGGAAGTAACCAAAGTAGCAGGGGTAGCAGTAACAGTAGCAACAGTATCTGAAGTAGTCTGAATCGGTCTGGAACGGATTCAATCGGGCTGACTCGGCTTTGGGGATGTGTTAACAGTTGCAGTGATAGATGAACTTGTTGATGATGATCTTGATCTAGTTTTTGTTGTCTTAGTTTCCATGGATTGAGTTGATGTTGTTCTTGTTGTTGGTGGTGATTGATTCTTTCTACAGAAACCCATTTCCTTTCACTTTAGCCAACTCTTCAGTTTATTGAAGATGAACAATAAAAACCCAAATACTAGATAAAACAGATAATAATAATAAAACCTAAAAACACCCAGTGAAATCAAAACTAGGGTAAAAAGAAGCCCTAGAAGAAGAAATCGACAAAAGAAATTAGGGAATAAAAGAGAAAAAGAAAAACTTAAATCTAACCTAGATCTAGAAATTACCCAATAAAACTATGAAAATCAAAGTACATCAACAAGATTAAATAGAGGATTAGATTGGGTTGAGCTTCTCCTGCTCAGATCTTCCCCAAAAGAGTCGATCTGAGCAGGAGAATATTGAAGTTTCCGTGGCTTAGAGGGTTTGGGAGAGAAAGGTGAGGAAAGAGAAAGAGGAGAAAACTCTTTAGAGGGTTGGGAACGCTAACACTTCTGGTGGTGATACATTTGCTTATCCTAACAAATACCGCATGCACAGTTCCACCGGCATCACTCATATTATCTGACAATTTAACTTTAGCATTGTTGTTGTACATGGTATAGATGAGGAGTTTAGAAGGGCGAAGTTGAAGATATTGTAAAACCCAATGATACCAATGACACGAAGAAAGGTGCTCATGTGTGTAGATGGTGGATTTTCGACAAGGGTAAAATTGTAAGACCACACTCCAGATCCGGCAACCGGATGAGTATTGAGACTCATGTCTCTTATTTAAAGCATGAAAGCTCATGCCATAAATCTCTGACTGAGAAGGCTGTCTCTCAGAGTATATGTAGATGTGTAGTCTCCCAGCTGAGACCACGGCACATCTCATGAATACTGAGCAATTTCAGTAATTATACATGCTCCTGATCCGGAAATCATACGAGTATGGAGATTCATGTCTCGCATGAAAGCTCATGCCATAAAATCTCTGACTGAGAAGGCTGTCTCTCAGAGTATATGTAGATGTGTAGTCTCTCAGCTGAGACCACGGCACATCTCATAAATATTGAGCAATTTCAGTAATTGTTTTATATAGAATCGAAAGATTGGACGACTCCTAGACAGATTTCCTGCTAGTATAGAGCGATAACGTCTTCAGGATGTAACCTGGTTTTTCCTGACTATATAAGAGAAATATGACGCTCCACCAAGCTCATATTACTCCACCCTCAGATAATTAATGCTCCTAGACAGCATGCCTGCTAGTATAGAGCCATCAAGTTAATTATCTCTAATCGTCTGAATATCCAACAATATTCTACGATTCTTCGTGATATTTCGTCACTTCTATTCGTGGTTCTTCCCAGCAGAATTCCACGGGTTAGTGATAAATATTCAACGCACAGGCATCTGAGTATCGAATAAGCCCTGACTAAAATGGTGCAAGTGTACTTAGTAATAATGCACAGACCAGCATCAGAATGCACAAATGAGCATTTCGGAACACGAAGGAACGATGAACCTATGCAAAATAGGAATAATAATAATAAAATATTAACAAAGGCGCCAGGGACTGGGCTCACCAGCCTGCCGGTCATGCCGTGACCAGTCCCACACCCAATTTTATATTTTATCATATTTTATTATTTTTCCCTGATCTCATGAAGATTCTCTCGTTCGAGCAAATCTCCTTCGATTCAAGGAAATTCTTTAATCTCATGATATTTCTTTATGTCAAGAAAATAATAAAATTAGGGAAAGGTGTCACGGGACCGAGCACCAGCCGGTCGGCCATGCTCTAGCCGTGGCCGGTCCCACGCCTCACGTCCCCATTATTTTATTATTTCTCTCAATCCATGAAAATTCCCTGATTTCATGTATTTTTCCTAAAACCATGAAAATTACCTGATTTCATGAATTTTACCTAAACCCATGAAAAATATTATAAAATTAAGAAAACTCGTGGGACCGGGCCCTAGACGGTCCCACACGCCTCTTATTCTATTATTGTTATTTTTTTTGTTTTCCCCATTCCATGAAAACTCCCTGATTTCAACAAAATACCTTGGTTTCAACAAATCTCTCTGATTTTATGAAAATTCTCTAAAATCATGAAAATTACATAAAATTGGGAAGAGTGCCCTGGGACCGTGCTTGTTGGACGGCCGGCCATGCCTTGGCCATTGCCGGTCCAACACTCCATCACTCTCTATTTTATTATTATTTTATTTCTCTCATCTCATGGAAGTTCCCTTATTTTATAAAACTCTCCAGTTTCATGGAATTTTCCTCTATTCAGAGAAAATACATAGAATTACATAAAACTGGGAAAGTGTGGGACCGTGCTTGTCAGCCGGACGGCCATTCCCTAGCCGTGGCCGGTCCCACACCTTGCAATTCCCTATTTTATTAATTATTTTTCATCATCTCATGTATTTTCCTAGTTTCAGCAAAACCCTGAATTCTTCATATTTTCTCAAAATGTTGCTCAAATGCGCATCGGAAAATATCGAAACTCTCAGGACTGAAACATGGACACCATGGTGACACGGGCACATCCCCTTGACCGACCAAGAGTGACCCTGAGGCTTGCAAGTGGCCGGTCCTACATGTTTTAACTATTTTAACCTAATTTTCTCAGTTGCTCATATTAGGTTCAAACTCTTTTCAAACAATTAAGGGTTTGCTCAAACGACCATCAATTGGTCCCACGGACACCAAGAGCCGGTCTCATGACCTCTTGGTCGGTCCCTCATCTTTTCATGGCTAGGTTTTGTTGTATGTCGCTCACACGAGAATTATTTTAATAAATGATTAAACCAGCATTTAATCATTCTTTCACCAACTGGTCCTCAAGAGACTTTGGTATTTTGCTCATTCGAGCATCTAGGCGTTACATGGTGGAGTCATTATCCCATGTAGCCGGTCCCTGCTTCGTTTTGCGGTTGATTTTCAATAAATCATCATTTCATTAAAATTAGGGTTTTGAATCCATAACTCTGCAAAACACATGATTCTGAGCGGATTCAAATACTAATAATTTTATGTTGATCCCGTGATCAACACTTTTATTTATTATACTCGACCCAGCAGTCAGTATCTTAAATTGATATTTTATTTGGTCCTGCTACCAACAATTCATCAAACGAGCAATATTAGCTCAAACCGGCAATATTTGCTCGAATTAGCAATATTTGCTCAGATTCAAGAATATTGATTCAACTATCAATATTCAACAATTCAGCAACACAGTTTGCTCGTCTTAGGTAATCAACATAATAATACCTCGTCTCAGCAAACATATTTAATTCATGAGTTTCAGAACATTTGCAATCATGTTCAACTCAGCAATACATGGACTCATCGTCCCATAAAGTCAGCAACTGACTCCACAATCACGAGATATCAATCGTGTCACATGGGGGGATATTAACTAGGGTTTTGGTCTGGCGGTCTACGGCACGTGTGTTCACCCACGACGAGAATGTGAGCAAGTCGTGCAATCAGTTGGAAGAGTCATCAAAGTAGTGGGTGGAAAATTAACCAAGTCTCTGCACGATGAGCAACTGGTTTTAACACGATTTCCCACTTCCCCACTCTCTGATTCCAGCAACTGTCACACTTCATGGGATCATGGAGTTTTTAATTTAGTAATATAAAAAGACCTCTGAATCATGACTGAAAGGACAAGATTCGAATACTCGAACATTCGTCTAAACAAACAATTTCTCGGCAAGTTCATACAGACAATCCTTCGTCTACACGAACTCATCGTCTGAGCAATCACTCTCAATTGAATAAAATTCAATCATTCAGAGATTTCTTACGTTGAATTCATAGCACACCTACAATCTTAGATCACCATTGATCCCACACATTTCTCAGCTTCCCTCCTACAGATCAACCCATCCTCTCTTGTGACCGAATTGACTCTGGAACGGCCATTGTTCTTGGTTTAGGCCGGAGTCCTAAAGATTGATCTCTCGAACTTAAAGCACTCCCTTCTTGCAGTGCATCCGGGTGAGGTTCAACATTTCGCTCGGTTCAAGGAGTCTCCACACGGACGTCTCCTCAATTCCGTAAAAACCACCAAATCGTTTTTCCCCATCTACAATGTGAAGGAGATGGTGAAAGTGCTTTTTTTTATCTTACTGGAGTGTCTTCAAAGTGTGTGAAAAATAAGTTTCCGTTGATAATATAACGTGCACCCTCACAGAAAAGTAAGAGTTTTGCATTAATATGTTATTGTTAAACAACTACATACATCTATACACAACTACATTATCATTGTTTCTACTCGCGACATATTGGCATATGTTGATGAGACATCATAGTTTTTTGTTATGTTAGTGTGTTAAATTTATGAATGATTATGTACGTTTATGTTGAACAAATCTTTACGAACTTTTGATTTCCTTCAGTAATACAATGGAAAGCAAAAAAAAATTTTGTGGCATGATCTATTCTTAATATCATTAACCAAGCTAAATACTTATAACCACATCAAGAGAATGCTACATGTTGTTTACCACATAAAAATCATGTGATAACAAAATCAAAAATGCATGGGGACGGGGCTACGCGAAGCGAATCCGAGCCACACCAAATCAAAAAATTCTAAGCGACGGGGCGAGGCGACGTCGAGCCACACCTAATGAAAATGCATCACAGCGCGGCGGGGCAAAGCGCGCAACATCAAATCAAAAATGCATTGGGATGGGTGAGGCAAATCTGAGTCTCACCAAATCAAAAATGCACGTAGGAGCGAGGCAAAGCCACATCACATCAAAAATGCACATAGGGAAGAACATCCCAAGGCGAGTGCTAGTTTTTCTAATAAATTAACAAAAGAAGAACATGAGATTTTTTGTACAATTACAAAATTTGACACACAACAAAAGCATTTGAAGGACTTTTCTTTTCGAAAGGAGTATATCAAGGAAATACATGATCAATCAAAAAGAATGAAGACTCCAAAGAAGAAAACTAAAGGAAGAAACACTTAATCTCATGCTGAGAAGAGTGTTTGCTAGATACCTTTGGCGCTATTGAAAGTGAAAGAAAATATTATGCGTTTTGTCTTCTTTTTCTTTTTCTCTTTTTTTTTTTCTTCAGTTATGAGTTTCTAGAGCTTTTTTGGCTTTTAGAGTAGTTATCTATTTTACCTATTTGGTTTATGGGGGTAGGGGGGCCTTGTGCCCCCTACATGTAATTCTTGTAATTACGTTTTTCCGCTTAATAAACTATTGGACTTAGCAAAAAAAAAACACATCACAACAAATCAAAATATGACCAAAATCTAGTTTTTTTTATTTATGTATAAAGAATATTATTACCAGAAACTAGTTGGAAGCCTAACAAGCTAAGCTCCAACATCGTACTACTACATTAGTTGAACATGTTGACCTCTACCTTTGTGGAGCAAACTAACTCTACCTTTGTGTCAAATTCTGCAATATTGCGTTATCGGGGACTCGGACATGGGACTTCTTGGAACTCATGAAATCTTTGAGGAACGGGGATGACCAGCTGAGATAGCTATCCATTTTATTTTATTATTATTTTTTCGGATACACGAAATCCAGACTCAGACCCCTACCTAAACCCAGTCAGTAGGACTAGCCGCACTGTCAGACCCAACCCGTCGTAACCCAACTATACAACTACACCATAGGTCCATAGCAAACTTTTTTTTACGGATTAACTAGTTGGAAGCCTAACAAGCTAGGATCCAACAACATACTACTACATTAATTGAACAGGTTGTTGTGCTAGCCTACCAGCGAGCCTCATGGGTAACCTAACCAAGGGAGCCGAAGCGGGAGGGGGCTGAGATTCTGTCACAAGGAGGGCAAGTTAATTCTACAATCCATGTTAATTCCTGCAATATTACGTCATTGGAGGCTCGAACCTGGGACCTCCTGCAGCGCATGAAACTTTGGGGAACGGAGATGACCAGCTGAGCTAGGGGCCCGTTCTTAAAGAATAAAATAAAAAAATAAAAATTGATTGTATATAAATTTAAGGGTAACTTTTGTCATTTATAAAATAGAATAAGGATAAAAAAAGACAAATCAACCATTAAATTTAGGTGGGACCAAAACTTATGTTTTTTGTAACTTTTAAAAACTTCCTCTCCCCAGCTTTTAAAAGTTGAGGAATTTGGGAAGTGTTTTGGATAAAAAAACACTTTAATTGTTTTTTTACCGAACACTAGTTTCAAAAATTAGTGACATATATAGGTTTTGAAATTGCTTTACGTAAAAAGAAAAAAAAAACATTACCAAACCCAGACTTAGACCGGTCCGGTATTCCGGATATACTTCTGAGTTTTATCAAAGTAAGGCTAGTTTCGACTTCAAAATCTCAGAAACCTCAATAAATCAATTTCACAGGAAAATAAAACCTCATTTTTAAAGAATTGCAAGAAGAAGAAGAAGAGTTAGTTGCAGAACTTTAATGGCGAAATCAAAGAACAACATCAAGAAATCAACAATCACTATAAACCCTTTTCATTACATTCATTCGTTATCAAAATCATCAACAAATTCATCACCAAAATCACTTATTTTTACACCAAGAAAGATTTCATCAGCATCAAGAAATCATCAAAGTCTCTGTTCCTTGTCAAATCTTTACCTCTATTTTCTCTTCGCTCTCACATTCTTTAGCCTTTTTGAAGCATCAAATGTTACGAGTTTCAAACCCATTACTGATCATTACTCAATACCACTCCCATGTTCTTCTTCTTCTCCTTACTCAATATCATTCTCTTCTTCTCGTTCAACGCTATTGGTTTCCTCGAATGAGAAAAATGAAGACAATACAGTGAGATTATCTAGTAGCGTAGTGGTACCATTACCAGCTCATGGAGTTCCTTCTAATAGTAATGTAACAGAAGAAGAAAGAGAGTTTTGGAAACAACCTAATGGCGGTGGTTATAAACCATGTTTGGAGTTTAGTATTGATTACCGAAGATTATCGAAAGATATTGTCAAGGAGAAGACAAGGTTTTTAGTTGTTGTTGCTTCTGGTGGATTAAATCAACAGAGAAATCAAATTGTTGATGCTGTTGTTCTTGCAAGAATTCTTAAAGCTTCATTGGTTATACCCATTCTGAAGGTCAATTTGATTTGGGGTGATGAAAGGTACGATCTCTTTCTCTTTTCTTGATGATTTCTTTTGGGTGTGTGTGGTGGGTGGGGGGCAAATGCCGCAATGAGTTCTTGTAGATGCTGTGTCCAGATACACAATTAGACCTGCTAAGGTCCTCTCTGCAGAGAATCATGGCCATAGGGCTAATACTTTCGGTTTCAAAGGAACGCATTTTCTTGTTCTCGAATTGATTTTGTATTTCTGATAATTTGTTTACATGGGTTTCTTTGATTTTCGAAAACTATTATATTCCATTTGTTAATAAACATTGTAATGTATGATGTGTATTCAGTGAATTTTGGGATATTTTTGATGTTGAGCATTTCAAGAGAACGTTACAAGCTGATGTTCGAGTAGTATCATCACTGCCGTCGACGCATCTCATTGCAAGACAGCTTCCTGAAGCTAAAATTCCCCACGGTGTTTCTTCCTTGTGCTAATAGTTTTTAATTTTTTGTATTGTGCATAGCTAAATGAAGAAGGGGTTCTTGTTTTGAAAGGGTTAGTTTCTAAACTCTCGAAGAATCTCCCTCCAGACCTTCAGAAGCTTCGCTGTAAGGTGATTATTCTTCTTACAAAAACTCTAACCTTCACCACTCTTGGACTTGTTTGCAAAATTAGTACAGTTTCAGAGATTTAAACAATTAATGAATTTTCCAATACAGGTAGCATTCCACGCTCTGAAATTTGCAGCTCCAATTCTGGAACTTGGCAACAGGCTTGCGAGGAGAATGTGGATAGAAGGACCTTATGTTGCAGTACATCTTCGGTTAGAGAAAGATGTGTGGATCAGAACAGGATGCCGTACTGGTTTAGGATCAAAATTTGATGATATTATTGTCAGGGAGAGGGAGTCTCGGCCAGAGTTTCTTACTGGAAGGCTGAATATGAGTGCAACTCAAAGAAGACTTGCTGGTCTTTGTCCACTCAATGCCCACGAAGTTGCAAGGTATGTTTGTTATTGATATTTTTAGGACTTATGGTTTTCTCACAGGATTTCATGTTTACCATCGATCGTTGGCACTTGGACCTCTGAAATCAGTTGTTATTTTGCTGGTCTTTTGCAGACTCTTGAAGGGCTTAGGTGCACCAAGGAGTGCCTTAGTGTATTCTGCAGGAGGTGAGCCATTCGGCGGTAAACTAGCTTTGAAGCCTCTTACTACTGAATTCCCAAATTTGATGACAAAGGAGATGTTGGCGCGAGAAGGGGAGTCATCACCATTCATGAACAGGTCATCAGCTCTCGCTGCCATTGACTACATTGTCTCGTTGAGCAGCGACGTCTTCTTGGCTTCCCATGGTGGAAACATGGGTAGCGCCATGCAGGTACATAACTCAGCTGGATGCAATTCAGTCTAGTGCTCATTAACGCTAGAATATTACTAAGCTTTTATATATAGTTGAATCTGATTGCTGTACGCAGAACAACTGGTTCACTCATCCAGGGGATCTGAATTTTTTGTTTTCGCTCATTGATGGATTAGGGTCACCGTGCCTATGTCGGGCACAGGAAGTACGTCAAGCCAAACAAGCGAAAGATGATCCCTTACTTTGACCAGGAAACTTCCATATCCAATAGCTATGAGGAGTTTAGTGGCATTATGAGATATCTTCACAGGGGATTACAAGGACAGCCACTGTCAAGGGACAACAAGAGAGGCCTTGATGTGATTGCTTATCCAGTTCCAGAATGTATGTGCAGACGCTAACTGATCCGTGATAGTGAACCCACTGAATATAATTTCCGTCCCGCTGTAATATTGTGGTGAGATTGTGCATTGGTGTCTATGCTGCATATATACAAACTATTGTGTTGTTTGGGTCTAGTTGCTCTTTTCTTCATGAGGCATTATTCTGTAAATTCTTCTATAATGCATGTAAACATCATATATAAACGCTCCAGAGTTTTCATATTCGCCGGAATCAATTGGGTGTCGGAATAAAATGTACGAACAGTTTTGCCATTATCGTATTTTAAATGCTGATGAGTTTGGGGTTCAAGTCAAATGCCCCAACGACTTCACCACTTTGTACAAGACTCCACAGAAGTTATCACACTTGTTGCGAATATGGGATTTCAAAATGTTATACGAGTATTATGTTGAAGATGTAATTCATACGTGTATGAGCAGCTAATGTCACCTTTTAAGCATGGATATCCATATGATGTGGTTGCGATTCTCATGTAGTGTTTGAAGCCAAAAACCGATAATATAAAAGCGTTAGATTTCTGGAACCGACAGAATGGTCTCTTGTATGCTTGGGGCAGCTCCTATGGAATTGGCAATTTTGCTCCCACTATTGGATGAGCAAATAACAAAAATGGATGAACAAATGGCCAATTTTACTGGTTTATTCATTGCCGATGAACAAGTGACACGACCCGGTGATCAAATTCGGAGTAGAAATCATCAACTCTATATGTTTTAATTACAAGCTTATGTTGCTACGATCGCGTCTTTTGTATGACCGCTCGGATAAAGATTAAACGTCCACGGCTCAAGAATAAACGCTCACTAATCTTATGCTATCATTTTGGTCGTTTTACAACTAAGAATATGCATTATTATATTTTATATTATGGTCATATTATTGGTTAACGAATAGTGAAAAATACTATAAGCCTCTACTGTATGGGTTCAACATATAGAAGCCCCACAAAATAGATCCTTCATCATCAACTCCATTTTTTCACATTTTGATATTTTTAGGCCCAGAAATTTAGAATTCAGGGCTTAACAATAAGAATATTATCCATAATAATTCTGATAATACCAAGACTGCCCTTTAGTATTTAACGTGATAAAACTAGCTATAGATTTCAGTTTCATTTTCATTTTTGTTTTCACTCTCTCTCTCTCATCTGCTTTTGCTCTCTCTCTCCCGGCTAAAGAAACAGGGCATATAATACAGTTTCTAATCGAGATTTACAGCGAAAATCGATTTCATAACCTAGATTTAAGCAATAAAAAAGTTTGGGAAATTGTTGTCATCGATGGCGACGATAGAGATCACAAATCCACCACCAAGAGAAGGAGGAGCATCAGTTTCAGTGGAAAAACATAAATCCGAGAAACAAATTTCAATTAATAGATCCGCAGATTCAACATGAATTCATCAGCAAGCTAAGTATAAGTATCATCTTCTATTAAAAATGATGATTCGATTGAATTTTTATGCTTGTAAGGTCTAGATCTGGCTTGATTTGTTAGGATTTGTTGATTAAATTTCAGATTCGTAATACGATTTTAATCTTTATTTCTGATTTCATGTTCAAGCTAGTTACATAAAACTTACGAGAATTAATTAATCAGATCCACATTTTGAAGCTAGATTTGAATCGATTCAAGCTAGTTCATGTAAGGTATTCATCATTATGTTCTGGTTTGTATCTTTGGTTTTTCTGGTTTTACATCGCAAAATAAGACAACAATTTTTTTTTTTTTGAATAAATTGATTTTGCAATTTTAAATCTAGATAGGTTTTGATTTGTGTTGTTGATGTTGTTTAGTTTCGATTTGCTTGATTCTCTGTTTTGGATAATTCAATTTGTTGTCGTTCTTGATATGTTTATCATTTAATTTTTGATTCGTGTATATGTTTGACGAGTATGAAGAAGAGGAATCAGCGAAAATCAAGTTTTGAGTACTTATTTTGAATCTATCATCCGAGGTTGTACCTAATACTTTGAAGAAAGCTGCTCAATCTGATAGTACTAGTTATACACTTTTGTTTTGAATATCTTTAACTTGAATTTACACTCTTTAACGAATAAAATTCTTAGCTAATCCCTTTTTGAATAGAGATGGTGGTGTTGGAGCAGGTTTAGAGGAGGATTTGAAGTCAGTGGTGGTGTTTTTTTGATTAATATTTCAATGTGATTGAGTTTCTCATTTTGATGATTATGAACAACATGTGTAACTTTCGTCTACACATCCAAATTGCATGTGTAACTTGCGTCTACACATCTGAATTGCATGTGTAACTCTTAGTTACACTATTCAGATGCATTTGTAACTCCCAGTTACATTAGTCATATACACGTGTAACTCCTATTTACACTAGTCAAGTGCATGTAAAACTGGTTATACATTGTTGTGTGTATTTTTCTTTTTAATCTCATAAAATCTTATTGTTTTTTGTTACTTTTCAGGTTGCCAATAACTCAATAAAGTTAACTGCTTATTTATGTGGTATTTTTGTAGGATGGTCTCCCTGTAATTGGAGTTGCCGCTAAAATGTTGGAATGAGGAGTAGGAGGTGGAATTCATAATTGAGTAATTGTGGAATTTCAGAATGGAACTGAGGACAAAGTGAAGAAGATTGTTGACACATTAATGGTGCTGAAATTGCATCCGTAGAAGTTGTTGGTGAGTGGATGTATTGATATTGTGAATATACTATTACATTTGATATGTCTATGGATTAGAAGTATTTAAATGTAGCTGGGAATGTTTTTTGTACATAGGTTGTGGTCAGTCCTCCATTTGTGTTCCTTACCTCGGCTAAAAGTTCATTGTATCTTGAGATTCAAGTGGTTGCTTGCTGGGTGAAGAAAGAAGGCGTTTTCACTGGTGAAGTTAGGTATGCTGTGTTCAGCCTTTGTAAAAAAGCGGGGGTCTAACAACACCACCCAATATTTCTCTTAGCAATCTGTATGGACTAACTCTGAAATACTTTGCTAGAGAATCAACTAGATAGTCAGACTCAATCTAGATAAAAGTATCTCAAGGAGTTAACTTCTCTCTCTTGTTTTTGATATTACTCAAGCTAATAGAAATCAGCGAGTCCTAATCAAAACACAAGGAATACTTGGACGGTACCAAAGACCAATGTCCAAGGATCAATCAATATCAATCAACAACCAAAGGTTGGATTTCCAATTGATGATCACGAACGCACAACCTGTATTATTTCAATTATATAAAATATAATGCGGAAAAGAAATAACACAGACACCAGAAATTTTTTTAACGAGGAAATCGCAAATGCAGAAAAACCCCGGGACCTAGTCCAGATTGAATACACACTGTATTAAGCCGCTACAGACACTAGCCTACTCCAAGCTAACTTCGGACTGGACTATAGTTGAACCCCAATCAGTCTCCCACCGATCCAAGGTACAGTTGTACTCCTACGCATCTGATCCCAGCAGGATACTGCGCACTTGATTCCCTTAGATGATCTCACCCACAACCAAGAGTTGCTGTAACCCAAAATCACAGACTTGATAATAAACAGATCTGTCTCACACAGAAAATTATATCAAAGGATAAATCTGTCTCCCACAGATAAACCCTAGGTTTTGTTCCGTCTTAAGATATAAAATCAAGGTGAACAGGAACCAGTTGATAATCCGGTCTTATATTCCCGAAGAACATCCTAGATTAATCAATCACCTCTCTACAATCCTTCCTGACTACACAGGTGGTTTGTCTATGAATCACAAACAGTGAGACGAAGATGTTTGTGACTTCTTTATCTTGCCTATCGGAGAACTCTCGCGATCTCAAGCCAATCAATCGATTGTACTCGTACGATAGAAGATGCAAGATCAGATCACACAACTACGATAAAAGTAGTATCGGCCTGGCTTCACAATCCCAATGAAGTCTTTAAGTCGTTAACCTGGTTTTAGAGAAGAAAACCAAAGGTTAAAGGAGAATCGACTCTAGCGAGCGCACTAGTATCACACGGACGTGTGGGGATTAGTTTTGCACAATGCTAGATGTCTCCTTTATATAGCCTTCAAATCAGGGTTTTGCCTTAGTTACAAAGCAATCCTTATTCACCGTTAGATGAAAACCAGATTTAGATTCAAGCTAATATTTCTCAACCGTTAGATCGAAAACTTATCTTGTCACACACACTCGGGTAAATGTTTACTGGGTTCGTGAAAACCATGCCCAAACGTGTACGTGTATGTTGGTTCAACATAATAACCCAAAGAGGTTAACCATATGAGCATTTCATATTAACCTTGTTCTTCTTCACCATAACTAGTTCAATTGACTCAAATGAACTAGTTAAAGAGTCGTTCAATTGCTATGAGATCTTATATAACTACACAAGACACAATTGAAACAAGGATGATTCGATTCGATTGAATCGGCTCATGAACATTATAGCCACGGTTTGCATAAAGCATTCCTTAGTAATTTAATGTTTCATGTTCAGAGCACATCTTTAGATCATAACCTCTTAAGTTCACAAACAAGCTCGCGGACTTAAGTTAATCGGTTGAGTTTTCCAAACTCAGCAGAAATTCTCGGGATGAGAACTTCCGCCAGTTCGCGGACTGGGTTTGCGGACGTAGCACACAAACGAGTTTTGAAAAATCCCTGCAGAAATTCTCGGTCGAGAACTTCCGACAGTTCGCGGACTGAGTCTGCGAACTAGGTTCGCGGAATTGGCAAGCCAATTCCACAATCCTCCCGATTTCTCTTGATCAACAAAGTTCGAAAACTTCGGTTCAAGGAATACATGGTTATGTAATCTAAACTCTCATTTCAATTATTGAGACATTCTCAAAGGACGCTATGTAGCCATTATTCACAGACTGATTCACGTCAGAGCAATTCTCAAAGTGATTGAAACTTTTCATGACTTTCGTCACTAGGTGAAGATAAACTTGATCAAAGCGAAACGCTTTAGCAACACACGATTTCGAGATAAAAGATAAGCAATGAATGCTCATCTCGAAATGTCAAATGTGTATGATCTAGTCTATATAGCATACGACTTTTGTCTCATAAGAAGTAGGAGATAGAAGAGATAGACTTTTGAGTGATATATAAGTTCAAGTCTCCACATACCTTTTTGTTGATGAAGTTCCACGGTTCCTTGTATAGATCTTCGTCGTTGTATGATGAATCACCATGAAGTCCTTGAGCTCAACTACACTTTTCTATCCTAGTCCGAGACTTAGCTATGTAGGCTAGAAATCAAGACTTATAGTTTTGATCACTAACATTGACAAACATGCTTGAGTTAGCAACGTATGCAAGGTTGACGAAGCTATGCTCTAACAATCTCCCCCTTTGTCAATTTTAGTGACAAAACTATTAATACATATGGAATACAAAAAAGATAAACTTTAGTGGCTCCTATTCCATAGTCTAATCTTCAACGTTCCTTAAAGTCTTCGTCCTTCCAAGTACTCCGATGATCCCAAAGGTTGTAAGTTTAGCACCATCGTTGTTGAAGATCCGTAGCTATAACAATGAGAGGAATCGAGATTCTCGATCATTATTATACAGTGTCATAGTATTATTATATAACATCAAAGTCCAATTGTATCACGACTTTAACAATAATACTACGGTGATATGTATCACTCCCCCTTAGTCAATACTCCATCTCGATCATGGAAACCACTCCCCCTTAGTCAATACTCAATCTCGATCATGGAAACCACTCCCCCTTACACAATGATCTGAAAACCATATGTATTTGTAGTGTGAACTACAATATTTATCCCCCTTTTTGTCAATAAAATTGGCAAAGGTACAAGAATGGGATCATAATGAAATTTCCACAAGAGACATTTCATGACCAAAAGAAAAAATACATACCAACTTAATTTAGATGCAATCTAATAGCCGAAGCTAACAGCATTCATCAAGGATTTTAAAGATACAAGATAACCCCTATAAAATTCCACAGCCGCACACCCCGCAAGATATTACCATTAAGCACAAGTTCAAAAGAACTCTCCCCCATTTGATGTCATTCCCGAACGAACAACAAGAGCGACCTTAATTTCGAAAGAAAATAAGGATTTTTAATTTGGACACCAAAAACCATATAAATGATTTTCTATATCCAAAACTCAACCAAATTAATCACAAGTAAACCCATGATTACTTCATTTGGAATACGCAACTAAATCAAACCACAAAAGTGATCAATTTAATTGAAGGTGCTCAACATAAGTAAACTTACGGAGCTACGACTAAGGTAATCATACATAGATGACTAACTTAATCGTTCACATACTCAACATAAGGAAAACCTTACGGAATATACGACTACATTAACCAATAGAACATGATAGTGTAGCCGTTCATATACTCAACACAAGGAGTTGTGGAATATATGAAAACTCAACTAAACTAATTACAAGAGAACTTATAATTAATCTAATTGGAATACAAACAACCAAACTAAAACAAAAGTAATCAATTTAATTGTCAAAGGATTTTGCTCGACAAAAGAATACTTTCAGAGCAAATAACTAAATAACCAACCAAGATGATTAATTTAGTTCAAAGATGCTCGACATAAAGTACCTTACGGAACAACCAACAAAGCTAATCACAAAGTAATCAACTTAGTTGTATCGTGCTCGACATAAGACACATGACGGAGCCTCAGAATAATACATAAGATATGGATCAGTGATGATCATAACTATGGAATACATACAAGGATCTATTCTATTTTTCCATCACTATATGCATAATGACATAATAGACTTTATCCTTGTCACACAAAATATTTTACCCTATTTTCCATCAAATAAATGATTGCATAGGTATGAATTTTGTATTTGTCAAAAATCCATTCGTCCTTTCATCAATACGAATACCAGTTTATGAACGCCTTTACTTTTGGCAACATATGGGACCTTCAAGTTCACTGATGCAAACAATACATATCCCATAAACAATTGCAACATCACAAAATCATAAAGATTAATACTGCAATAACAATCTTTGCCCTTAAAAGGTAGAATCAATCTTTTTCGCACGGATTTATACCAAGACTAGTTACCAAAAGCGTATAAAAAGATTTCCTTAACAAAGAAGAACATACAAAGTCATTGACGACTATGCACCATAGTTCACATGAGATGATTGTGAACACTCAAGAATATATAGAAATGTGAACTACTACCCATTATTGAAATTCCTTCTTTGTGATTCACCAACATCACTCTTGTAACAGCCACAAAATAGCTTAGAATAGGATTTCTCCAAGAATCCCAGTGCCCAAGTCCAAGAGAATAGAACAAGTGCAACGAAACGGAGCAAACACTAAAAACACAAGAGACAGGACAAAGACCAAAATTAACTCATCCAAATTCAACAATTCTCATCTCCATTTTGAAGTGAATTCAATAAGGAAGAGAATGCAAAAATAATGAGGTAAATCCGAGTTCGGACGAAGAAGTTACGGCCAAAACAAGTTTACCGAATATAGACGTCAAGTATGCATATGGGTTTGCGAACTTAAACCCTGGATTTTGATTTTGGATGTTGTTATGCATACTTGGTATGTGTACCATGTAGTCCAAACATCCCGAACTATTATTTTCAAACCTAAACATTTAAGAACCTTAAACACATATCAAGTTAGGTAGAAATGAACGATAATCAAGGTACATGGATCATTATAAGTACTCAAACAAGTAATAAGAACATAAAACTTGCTCAATTTTATAGACATACCTTTTTAGAAAAGTCCAATTGAATTCTACATCCTTATCGAATATAATCTGTGCTCCCCAGTTGTTGTGCTTCCCTCACCGTATACATAGTAGGGCATTTCTTGGTGAGCATGCACTTTCAACACAAACAAGTTGTGTTGAGGTGAACAATGTCTTGCTCACCATGGCACCAAGAAAGAATTTCTTTCCAACAACTCTTAAATACTATAGTGCTGAGAAACACCCAAGGAACTGTTTTTATAAGTCTATCAAAGAACTTCAAGAGAACCCAAAAAGATTTGTGTTTCTGATTTCTTGTTTTCCAACTTATAAAAAACGGTTTCTGCAGATAGTTTTTAGTACTGCGAAGGGAAACTCTTTTGATAAAAAGAGACTTCCTAAATTCTTCATAAAAGAAGTCAATACTACTATCTTGATAGGAAGTATCAGGAATTGATCAACGAACCAATTCATGCTTTGAGGTAATACACTCAGATGACTGAGATTTAAACTCCTCTTGTAATTCGTTTAGTTTATCACAACTAATTGGATTACGCAGAGGAGGAGCATTTCTCTCACTGATTAGTAAATTAATATCAACCTCAACATGAATATTATTCATTATAACTTGATTTAGCCTGTCAAGAGATTCTTTCTCTTTCTGGAGGTATAACTCAACATCAAGAGATAAGCTCTCAAGCTTCTTTTCAAGCCCTGAAAACACTTCAAGGGATTTTAAACCTGGTGGAGGTCTAGATAAAATTTCTTCTACAGATTTTATTAAATCATTCATGGAAGAGAATTCTGAAATCCATGGATCTAGTGGTGCATTTATTGAGATAGCACTCCTGTCCATAGAGTCAGATCGCTACAAACACAGACTTGTAAGGTCTTAAACGTGTTTGCCTGCTCTGATACCAATTGAAAAGGCGGGGGTCTAACAACACCACCCAATATTTCGCTTAGCAATCTGTATGGACTAACTCCTAAATACTTTGCTAGAGAATCAACTAGACAGTCAGACTCAATCTAGATAAAAGTATCTCAAGGAATTAATATCTCTCTCTTGTTTTTGATATTACTCAAGCTAATAGAAATCAGCGAGTCCTAATCAAAACACAAGGAATACTTGGACGGTACCAAAGACCAATGTCCAAGGATCAATCAATATCAATCAAAAACCAAAGGTTGGATTTCCAATTGATGATCACGAACGCACAACCTGTATTATTTCAATTATATAAAATATAATGCGGAAAAGAAATAACACAGACACCAGAAATTTTGTTAATGAGGAAACCGCAAATGCAGAAAAACGCCGGGACCTAGTCTAGATTGAATACACACTGTATTAAGACGCTACAGACACTAGCCTACTCCAAGCTAACTTCAGACTGGACTATAGTTGAACCCCAATCAGTCTCCCAACGATCCAAGGTACAGTTGTACTCCTACGCCTCTGATCCCAGCAGGATACTGCGCACTTGATTCCCTTAGCTGATCTCACCCACAACCAAAATCAAAGACTTGATAATAAACAAATCTGTCTCACAGAGAAAAGTCTATCAAAGGATAAATCTGTCTCCCACAGATAAACCCTAGGTTTTCTTCCATCTTAAGATATAAAATCAAGGTGAACAGGAACCGATTGATAATCCGGTCTTATATCCCAGAAGAACAGCCTAGATTAATCAATCACCTCTCTACAATTCTTCCTGACTACACAGGCGGTTTGTCTAGGAATCACAAACAGTGAGACGAAGATGTTTGTGACTTCTTTATCTTGCCTATCGGAGAACTCTCACGATCTCAAGCCAATCAATAGATTGTACTCGTATGATAGAAGATGCAAGATCAGATCACACAACTACGATAAAAGTAGTATCTGTCTGGCTTCACAATCCCAATGAATTCTTTAAGTCGTTAACCTGGTTTTAGAGAAGAAAACCAAAGGTTAAAGGAGAATCGACTCTAGCGAGCGCACTAGTATCACACAGACGTGTGGGGATTAGTTTGACACAATGCTAGATGTCTCCTTTATATAGCCTTCAAATCAGGGTTTTGCCTTAGTTACAAAGCAATCCTTATTCACCGTTAGATGAAAACCTGATTTAGATTCAAGCTAATATTTCTCAACCGTTAGATCGAAAACTTAGCTTGTCACACACACTCGGGTAAACGTTTACTAGGTTCGTGAAAACCATGCTCAAACGTGTACGTGTATGTTTTTTCAACATAGTAACCCAAAGAGGTTAACCATATGAGCATTTCATATTAACCTTGTTCTTCTTCACCATAACTAGTTCAATTGACTCAAATGAACTAGTTAAAGAGTTTTTCAATTGCTATGAGATCTTATGTAACTACACAAGACACAATTGAAACAAAGATGATTCGATTCGATTGAATCGGCTCATGAACATTATAACCACGGTTTGCATAAAGCATTCCTTAGTAATTTAATGTTTCATGTTCAGAGCACATCTTTAGATCATAACCCCTTAAGTTCACAAACAAGTTCGCGGACTTAAGTTAATTGGTTGAGTTTTCCAAACTCAGCAGAAATTCTCGGGATGAGAACTTCCGCCAGTTCGCGGACTTAGCACACAAACGAGTTTTGGAAAATCCCAGCAGAAATTATCGGTCGAGAACTTCCGACAGTTCGCGGACTTGGCAAGCCAATTCCACAATCCTCCTGATTTATCTTGATCAACAAAGTTCGAAAACTTTGCTTCAAGGAATACATGGTTATGTAATCTAAACTCTCATTTCAATCATTGAGACATTCTCAGAGGACGCTATGTAGCCGTTATTCACAGACCGATTCACGTCAGAGAAATTCTCAAAGTGATTGAAACTTTTCATGACTTTCGTCACTAGGTGAAGATAAACTTGATCAAAGCGAAACGCTTTACCAACACACGATTTCGAGATAAAAGATAAGCAATGAATGCTCAGCTCGAAATTTCAAATGTGTATGATCTAGTCTATATAGCATACGACTTTTGTCTCATAAGAAGTAGGAGATAGAAGAGATAGACTTTTGAGTGATAGATTAGTTCAAATCTCCACATACCTTTTTATTTATGAAGTTCCACGGTTCCTTGTATAGATCTTCGTCGTTGTATGATGAATCGCCATGAATTCCTTGAGCTCAACTACACTTTTCTATCCTTGTCCGAGACTTAGCTATGTAGGCTAGAAAACAAGACTTGTAGTTTTGATCACTAACATTGACAAACATGCTTGAGATAGCAACACATGCGAGGTTGACCGAGCTATGCTCTAACACTTTGTGCACTTGATTAATTACTTTGCAAATCTGATCATCATCTCATATTTGATTGAATTTGTCCATCCACCCATTACTACTATCCCTATGCATGTGTAACTTCCTTAGATGCATGTGTATCTCCTAATTACACATGTTATATGCATGTGTAACTCGCAGTTACACAAGTCAGCTGGTGTAAGCTTACACGATGATATGTCTCTATATGATTCTTGGTTCATTATGGTCAATGTATGATGGAAAATATTGAGTGGTGCTGGCAATAATTTTGATTGCTTTATTTGTTTTTGAATTGTTTTTTATAGTGGAGAAATAAGTGATTGATTTGGCTTGTATAAGGGTCTTTGGATCAATACTGCTGGTATGCCCTTTTTCCATTCTTCAATAATATTTTTGTTTCTTTGATTGGGTAGTAATATTTCAACAAGCTTTTGTTTTGATTATTTGATTTTGTAGTTAAATTTAGATGGACAGATAAATATTTGTAATGCTAAATGAGTATAAAAACAAGCTTTTGTTTTGATTATTTGATTTTGTAGTTAACTTTATCCATCTTTTTTGTACTCAGTTGCCCTCTTTTAGTCTAAGTTGATAGGTGTCTAAAACACCTAATTTTATATCTAGTATTTATGCTTTCTTTGCGAGTTTTCTTGTAAATTATGTATCTTATGTTTGCTTTTGAGTTTATTAGGTGCAATTGAGTCATTATGAACAAAAGAAGGAGAAAACGTCAATTTAGAGCATAAAGCGCAGAAAGGCTGATTCACAGGCGAGTGATACTTGGAAACAACTAAGGTTACGCGGGAAGGAGGTGATGAGTCGGTTTCTCATAACTGGCAGTTGAGTTGAACAAAGAATTAGTCTGTCGGTTTTCTAGATCCGACAGGATACTTATCAACAGATGGCCCTTATCCCATAACGTGGAGTGCCAATATGAATCCTCATCATTACCTAAACTTAAAACTGAGGAATAGTCTTTCTTCCAATCATTTGTCGGCTGCATTTTCATGGTGTCGCAGTTGAGAAACTCAGTGAGAGTTAGAGGCGCAGATCTGAGCCGATTTCCATCTGAAATTCGAGAGATGAATCTAGAGAAGAGGAATAAACAAGAGTTACCGAGATTGAAAAGATGAAGCTGGTTCTGAATTGGAATTGAGACAGAGATGAAGAATTGAAGATGATGAAATCGATGGGTTTCTGTGATTATTCACTGAAGTATCGATTGGGGTGATTTAGGAATTAGAAGTTAGGGTTCGAGTTCAGATAAAATGGGTTTCTTCTTGAGTTCTAAGAGACAACAAGAAGATTGAAATTGGGTCGAGTCTGTGAATGGTCAAGGTAAATCTGTGGTTGATATGTGAAGAAGAAATGGAGTCTGGGTTCGATTTGAGATTGTGATTTTCAAGGGTTGAGACGGATATGTATCTGCAATTGAACCGAGAAGAGGAATTGAAAAAAACGGTTTTGACGATTTCGGAAACTGAATCGAGAAGAATTAGATTGTTTATTGAGATGGGGTTCGAACTGAGTAAAAATTGGATGGATGGAGGATGAGGTCCAATGGGTTGCAGGGATTGAATTGAAGTTGCAGATGTTATTGCTGTTGCTGAGATGAATGAATTGTAGGAGATAGATGTGGCCTGAGTTAGGTGGTTATGAAAGCTACAAAAGGAAGTTGATGGTGCTGGTATCGAACTGCAGATGGAATTAAATAAGGTGTTGGTTTGTTGTTCATCAGAAGGGATGTGATGCTATGCTGACATTGCAGGTGATGGCTCTGGTTCTGTTGAAGATATGCAGTAGCAGGTTGAAGGGAAGTGATGACTGGTGAAGCTGCAGTTGTGTGTATGTTCAGTGGTAGTGATGTCAATTACAGGGAGAGCTGATAGGAACAAGGTAGTGGTGATGTTGTTGAGATGCCAATGGATATGTTGGTGATGATAAAAGAAGATGGAAATGGAACTGGTGGAATCAGAAGGCAGGACTGATGCAATGGCGAGTTCTGCGAGGAATGGCATGCTGCCTAGAATATCCAAGGCTAGGTCTGGTAGAATTGCAGCTGCAGTGCGAAATGGTGCTGGTTGTGAAGTGTGTATCTGCAGCTGAATTGAAGGTTGCTTCCAAGGGTATGATGGAAGGAGTCGGTGATTGCAAACTCATAAAGAATCTGGTGGAATCATGTAGCTGCAGTTGAGTCTGGTATTGAACCTGACTTGTAGGTGATCGAGTTACAGGACCGATGGATAGGAGTGTTTGATTGTTGCAGTTGAGAATGGATGCTGAGCTGCAAGTGCTGGTTGCAGTGCAACTGGTGCTGGTGGGTTGTGTTGCAGGAATGGAGATGGAGAATGGCAGGATATGGCTCTGGAGGTGCGCTTACTGATTGCAGAGAGGTATGGCCTTATGAACTGTAGAAGGAAGTGATGCAGAATAATGAATTGGAATGTGTATAGGGTGCTGCTCAGATGGCAAGAGAACACGAAAACAAGGAATGTGTTGATGCTGAAAGCAGGATGAGCTGGTAACAGCAATGCATGAAGAAGGCTTATGAGACCAATGGAAATGGAGATTACATGAAGTTGCTACTGCTAAATGATTCTGGTGGTGTCTGCAGCTGAGAAAGAACCAAGAAGTGTGAAGTGCAGTGATTTCAAGTTGACAAGAGCTTTGTATTGATGTTGCATAAGGTTCAAATGGTACATGAATTGATATAGATGTATGCTAGGAGCTGAAGCTGTGCAGGGGAAGAGTGAAAATGGCCTGGGCCGGGAAGATGCCAGAACATACACAACTATGGCTGAATCGAAGTCAGGCGAGTTGACTCATTGATCCACTAGCTGACTCAGGTGGATTTGGGCTGGGCTCTAGTGTTCACATGCTAGCCCGAAAAGGTGTTGGACGGGAAGATTAAACCTGCACGAGTTTGGAAAGTCTGAATATAAAAAGGGGAGACTTACATTGGTCATAGGGAGATTATTAGCTTCTCTTATATTTTTGCCTAGGGTTTAGAAACATGATGAGTTTTCTTTTTCTCCTTGTTATGAACTCCTATGCCATGAGTACCTAGATTTTATTATTGGTTAAGGAATAAGTTGGATTTTCAAATATGGGTTTTCATTCAATAAATTAGTTTTGTCTCCATGTTTTGTCAATTATGATTCGCTAGAAATATCGTCATGTATGATTGATTGTTAGTTTTGTCAAGTTGCAAATTGGTAGAACTCGTAATCATATCTATTACTAGTTTAGGGTTTATTATACGTAAACGTGATACACCTTGAATACACGTAGCATAATTGTGATTATTGCTTGTAGTGATACATCCTCGTAGTCACATGTGGATCATAACCTTTGTTAAAACGGATTAGTGCTTTTACACGTTCGTTTGCATTGATTAGTCTTATTTCATAGAACTTAGTGCTCTTAGGGAGTTAAACTTAATTGTGCTTTTACACTTTAGGTTGCTTTCTAGGAAGAATTCACTTTCGCATCTTTTAATGTGTTTGTTGATGACAAGAGGAAATTAGCGGGATATTCTTGCGATCAAGGTATCCTAGGACTTTTGATAAAAGTTGAGATTAAATATTAATTCTAGTTATTGTTGAAAAACATGTTTGTGGATGAAAACGGATCCTTAATCAATTTCTTTCATCTTGATTTGCGTGTTTGCTTCGCTTTATTTGTTTTGTTTGCTTTTATTTTACTTTTATATTATAAAAATCAGAAAATCCCCCCATTATTTTATATAGGAAACTGGAACATATTGACAACCCAAGACCTCTCTGTGGGAACGAACTCTTTCTTATCACATACTATATTTATATCTAGTTGAGCGAGAAAGTGAATTATATTTGCACGGCTAACAACCGGTCAAATTTTGGCGCCGTTGCCGGGGAGGAAGCGGTTGTCACTTGTTTTTGGTTTCTTATTTATTTATTTTTTTAGTTTTGTTTTATTTTCTGGTTTTTAACCTTGTTTTGAGAATCGTGTTTCAGGTAATTATTTCTCATGGATGGAGCATATTGGAACAATGGATACGGTTTCCAACAATCTCAATAACATGAAAACTTCCAACAATTCCAGGGGTATAATCAAAACCAATTCATTGGCTATGACCAATATTCCATGGATCCTTATGGTTTTCCTCAACAACCTTATGGCGGGTATATGTGTGAACAACCACAAGGATTGGAGGATTCTTATGCTTGTGAACAACAAGTCTCTAACTTGTTAGACAACTTTTCCAACTTTTTACGACAAGAGTTTCAAAAAGATAATGAGGCTACAAACGAGCAACTCCAAGAACTTCGTGAAGGTATGGCTATCTTACGAAGAAGCATTGATGAATACAAGGAAGAAAGGTATGAAGAAGAATTTTGTTTTCAAAGAAATAATTATTCTAATGTGCCTGTGGTGTGTGATGAATATTTGATTGATGCTAATGTTGAAAAAGGCCAACCTTTGGGGACTTTCGTTGATAATTGTGTAGCTAACTCAACTCTTGATCTTAATAATGATCATTCGCCTATTCAAAAGGATGAGTTTGAGGTTAGCAACACTAAATTCAGCGACAACCAATCTTATGTTAGCTATGACATTGACGATGATTATGAAGATACGTCGTTTGAAGCAACTCATGGTGACATTACCCAAAGCTGTACAATGGAATTATGGAATCAAGATGAAGATGAAAAGGACTATGATGACACTTGTGTAGATTACTCAAGCATTGATCTTAATAGTGATCAAGAGCCTATTCAAAGGGTGGAGCTTGAGGATGATGCAATGAGTGTTCTAAAGAAATTCCTTATGGACAGAATTGCATCTGGAAAAGAGTATGTGCCTTACAACAAAGAGAAGTGTGTTGAGAATGAAACTGATATGACCAATATTGTGGAAGACCCAATTGATCTTGCAAAGGATTGCAATGAAGATGTTGATGTCGAGACTTTAGTTAAGGTAGAAACGGATGAAGAATGGTTGCAAGGTTTGATAGAGGACCATGATATAAAAGAGGTGCATAATTCACTTGAGTTTTTCAAGGATGAAGAGGATTATGTGATACAAGAGATTGTGCAAGGTTTGTCTAACCCTTTGCATATTGATTCTTCTCCTTTACCTCTTATTGGTTTGAATGTATGTGCTTCGAGAATATTGTTGAATGACTTTGTTTCTCGATTTCCGCCATTAGAGATACTTGATTCTCATACTATGCAGGTTTTGGAACAAGAAACCGTGGAAGTACCCGACTTCTACATTCTTTATATACTTCCAAGTGTGGACAAGAATAAGTGTGGGGGAAACTTTTATCGGTTAATAGCTTCGTTTCTATTTTCTTGTGCTAATATTTATATGGAGTTATTGTGTGCAAAACAGGTTCTATGGGTGGATCCCCAAATTTTCCTATTGTTAGTATATGTGGAGTGAATCTTACAAGAGTCAAGTCGGGACGTCGACTTTAAAACAAGAGCTTAATGGGAGGAAACCCATAGGTTTTTTATTTCTTATCCTTTTGCTTTTTCTTTTGTTATTTACATATCATGTTAAAATTTCTCACCTTGACTTTACTAGGACGATTCAATTACATTGAGGACAATGTAAAGTTTAAGTGTGGGGGAGTGGTTAAGCATGTTTGCATAAAACCTCTAACTTTTAGAGATTTTAGAGTCACTAGCATACTTCTAGGTATGTTTACATAGAGAATTTTGACCGACATAACTGAACTTGGAAGTGTTAGGGATCTACGTTCGGATTTCTTACTTGTTAGAGTGTTAAATAATGGATTTAATCATGCCGGTGATGCAAATTAGGAGCAGAGAGAAATGCATTATTAGAGTTGCTGATCAATCATTAGTGGAGACTACCCTATTTATATCATGTGAGGCACCGACCAGAAATTTTTCCATCTAACTAAAGATCTTTCTTTTGAGTGTGTGTCACCGTACGTTAATTCCGGGTAGAATGGTGAGCTACCCAACTTCACACCAATTTTCAGCACTATTTTTGATCTCTTGAGTGCTAATTTTTTCAATCATGAGGGTGACGTCTATGGATGAAAGCCTCCTTCTTGTAGTTCGATTTGCAGTTAGCACCATTCTCTCTCTCGACAACAACGGATCCATAGAAACACTACCATCATCAAAAACAAGGAGCAACATCAAAATCTACAAGGAAAGTTGAAGACGTTCAAGGTTTACAAGCAACAGAACGAGAAAAAAGAGCAAATTTTATATCCAAGTAAAGCAACATACAATGAGCAGATTTTTACATATACGTTGAAGACTTATTTACAAGAGAAAAGAAAAGAAAAAGGTGAGAATTATTGAAGTTTATGATTTCGAGACGATACAAGTTGTGAAGAATCAAGCGGTAAAGTACTTTTCCCACGGCCATGGTTTGTTTTATTTTGTTTTGTATTTTATTTCTCTTATTAAAAAAAAAAAACGATGATAAGAGAAATTTTGGTATTTTGGGTTTTTATTTATTTAATAAGCCGTGGGGAAGGAAAATCTATAAGGCAGTCTCAAGCGACAAGGATTTAAGATAAAGAGTTACAAATTGTCAAGGAATTACGAAGTTCAAGTGTTTATCATTAATAGTTGAAGCCGAAGACGAAGATGAAGAAGATGAAAACGAGGAGCGAAGACGTTTCTATTGGATGCCGTGAGAGTGGTGTTATCATAATTGGCAACCAGATGTGAATGTGAGTAAGTAATCTCATCCTCGATAATAGTGGTTGATTTCCTTTCTTAGAGATCGTCAGAAAAAATGGTTTTTCAAAATGTTAAAAGATGTGGGTTTTTAAAATATTTCGGAAGTTATCCTTCCCACCATTCAACGTGTTGCAGGATTTCTCTCTTCATTCCTACCTGCACTCATGTGAGACCCATAAAAAAGCCGTCTTTTTGAGTGCAAATTTCATAAAATCCTTTTTGGTGAGGCAGAAGTCGAGGCGAAATGCTTATTGATCGTTCTCAAACACGCGTTCTCTCATTATGGTGTGGTTATTTCTCACTCAACATTTAAGAATGAGAATATGTTCTTTAGTATTTCTAACTTCTTATTACTAGCATGCAGAAACTCTATGTCCTCATAACTCTTTGGATGCTTGGGACGCTGGAACGCTTTGAAGTTGTAAGTTTTAGTTTGATTTGCTCGAGGACTAGCAAAGTCTAAGTGTGGGGGAATTTGATAGGTGTCTAAAACACCTAATTTTATATCTAGTATTTATGTTTTCTTTGCGAGTTTTCTTGTAAATTATGTATCTTATGTTTGCTTTTGAGTTTATTAGGTGCAATGGAGTCATTATGAACAAAAGAAGGAGAAAACGTCCATTTAGAGCATAAAGCGCAGAAAGGATGATTCACAGACGAGTGATACTTGGATCCAACTAAGGTTACACGGGAAGGAGGTGATGAGTCGGTTCCTCATAACTGGCAGTTGAGTTGAACAAAGAATTAGTCTGTCGGTTTTCTAGATCCGACAGGCTACTTATCAACAGGTGGCCCTTATCCCATGACGTGGAGTGCCAATATGAATCCTCATCATTACCTAAACCTAAAACTGAGGAATAGTCTTTCTCCCAATCATTTGTCGGCTGCATTTTCATGGTGTCGCAGTTGAGAAACTCAGTGAGAGTTAGAGGCGCAGATCTGAGACGATTTCCATATGAAATTCGAGAGATGAATCTAGAGAAGAGGAATAAACAAGAGTTACTGAGATTGAAAAGATGAAGCTGGTTCTGAATTGGAATTGAGACAGAGATGAAGAATTGAAGATGATGAAACGATGGGTTTCTGTGATTATTCACTGAAGTATCGATTGGGGTGATTCAGGAATTAGAAGTTAGGGTTCGAGTTCAGATAAAATGGGTTTATTCTTGAGTTCTAAGAGACAACAAGAAGATTGAAATTGGGTCGAGTCTGTGAATGGTCAAGGTAAATCTGTGGTTGATATGTGAAGAAGAAATGGAGTCTAGGTTCGATTTGAGATTGTGATTTTCAAGGGTTGAGACGGTTCTGTACCTGTAATTGAACCGAGAAGAGGAATTGAAAAAAAAAAGGTTTTGACGATTTCAGAAACTGAATCGAGAAGAATTAGATTGTTTATTGAGATGGGGTTCGAACTGAGTAAAAATTGGATGGATGGAGGATGAGGTCCAATGGGTTGCAGGGATTGAATTGAAGTTGCAGATGTTATTGCTGCTGCTGAGATGAATGAATTGCAGGAGATAGTTGTGGCCTGAGTTAGGTGGTTATGAAAGCTACAAAAGGCAGTTGTTGGTGCTGGTATTGAACTGCAGATGGAATTCAAGAAGGTGTTGGTTTGTTGTTCATCAGAAGGGATGTGATGCTATGCTGACATTGCAGGTGATGGCTCTGGTGCTGTTGAAGATATGCAGTAGCAGGTTGAAGGGAAGTGATGACTGGTGAAGCTGCAGTTGTGTGTATGTTCAGTGGTAGTGATATCAATTACAGGGAGAGCTGAGAGGAACAAGGTAGTGGTGATGTTGTTGAGATGCCAATGGATATGTTGGTGATGATAAAAGAAGATGGAAATGGAACTGGTGGAATCAGAATGCAGGACTGATGCAATGGCGAGTTCTGTGAGGAATGGCATGCTGCCTAGAATGTGCAAGGCTAGTTCTGGTAGAATTGCAGCTGCAGTGCGAAATGGTGCTGGTTGTGAAGTGTGTATCTGCAGCTGAATTGAAGGTTGCTTCCAAGGGTATGATGGAAGGAGTCGGTGATTGCAAACTCATAAAGAATCTGGTGGAATCATGCAGCTGCAGTCGAGTCTGGTATTGAACCTGACTTGTAGGTGATCGAGTTACGGGACTGATGGATATGAGTGTTTGATTGTTGCAGTTGAGAATGGCAGCTGAGATGCAAGTGCTGGTTGCAGTGCAACTGGTGCTGGTGGGTTGTGTTGCAGGAATGGAGATGGAGAATGGCGGGATATGGCTCTGGAGGTGCGCTTACTGATTGCAGAGAGGTATGGCCTTGTGAACTGTAGAAGGAAGTGATGCACAATAATGAATTTGAATGTGTATGGGGTGCTGCTCAGATGGCAAGAGAACACGAAAACAAGGAATGTGTTGATGCTGAAAGCAGGATGAGCTGGTAACATCAATGCATGAAGAAGGCTTATAAGACCAATGGAAATGGAGAGTACATGAAGTTGCTACTGCTAAATGATTCTGGTGGTGTCTGCAGCTGAGAAAGAACCAAGAAGTGTGAAGTGCAGTGATTTCAAGTTGACAAGATCTTTGTATTGATGTTGCTTTGAATGAGTTGCAGAAGGTTCAAATGGTACATGAATTGATATAGATGTATGCTAGGAGCTGAAGCTGTGCAGGGGAAGAGTGAAAATGGACTGGGCCGGGAACATGCCGGAACATACACAACTATGGCTGAATCGAAGTCAGGCGAGTTGACTCACTGATCCACTAGCCGACTCAGGTGGATTTGGGCTGGGCTCTAGTGTTCACATGCTAGCCCGAAAAGGTGTTGGACGGGAAGATTAAACCTGCACGAGTTTGGCAAGTCTGAAAATAAAAAGGGGAGACTTACATTGGTCATAGGGAGATTATTAGCTTCTCTTCTATTTTTGCCTAGGGTTTAGAAACATGATGAGTTTTCTTTTTCTCCTTGTTATGAACTCCTATGCCATGAGTACCTAGATTTTATTATTGGTTAAGGAATAAGTTGGATTTTCAAATATGGGTTTTCATTCAATAAATTAGTTTTGTCTCCATGTTTTGTCGATTATGATTCGCTAGAAATATCGCCATGTATGATTGATTGTTAGTTTTGTCAAGTTGCAAATTGGTATAACTCGTAATCATATCTATTGCTAGTTTAGGGTTTATTATACGTAAACGTGATACACCTTGAATACACGTAGCATAATTGTGATTATTGCTTGTAGTGATACATCCTAGTAGTCACATGTGGATCATAACCTTTGTTAAAACGGATTAGTGCTTTTACACGTTCGTTTGCATTGATTAGTCTTATTTCATAGAACTTAGTGCTCTTAGGAAGTTAAACTTAATTGTGATTTTACACTTTAGGTTGCTTTCTAGGAAGAATTCACTTTCGCATCTTTTAATGTGTTTGTTGATGACAAGAGGAAATTAGCGGGATATTCTTGCGATCAAGGTATCCTAGGACTTTTGATAAAAGTTGAGATTAAATATCAATTCTAGTTATTGTTGAAAACATGTTTGTGGATGAAAACGGATCCTTAATCAATTTCTTTCATCTTGATTTGCGTGTTTGCTTTGCTTTATTTATTTTGTTTGCTTTTATTTTACTTTTATATTATAAAAATCAGAAAATCTCCCCATTATTTTATATAGGAAACCGGAACATATTGACAACCCAAGACCTCTCTGTGGGAACAAACTCTTTCTTATCACATACTATATTTATATCTAGTTGCGCGAGAAAGTGAATTATATTTGCACGGCTGACAACCGGTCATAAGTATATGATATTTTGCTTTTGATTGAGATAAACTATAACACTGTGCCATATGCAGGTGTAACTCCTAGTTACACTAGTCATATGCATGTGTAACTGAAAGTTACACAAGTCAGATGCATGTGTATCTCCTAGTTACACATGTTATATGCATGTGTAACTCTCAGTTACATAAGTCAGCTGGTGTGTAACTAAATCTGAAGTTTCTGTATGAATATGATTTTTCAGTGTTTGTAGAGTTCAATGAAAAGTGCATTTCGATTTGATTGTTTGATTGTTCTTGTATTGTTATTGATTTTGATTCTGAATTGCAGAGTGTTTCTGGTGGTGGTATTGGAGCTGGAGGTAGTGCCAGTGGTGGAGAAATAAATGGAGGTGTCATTTTAAGTGGTGGTGGTGGAATTGCATAGTGTAGTAACTACTCTACTGAATTTGTGATTCTAGGAGGTGGTGGTAATTATAATAAGTTATATTTCTTCTAATAGTTTTATAATTGTTGATATATACCGTATCGTATCATAGTGAATAGACATTTCCTTTAAGATGATAGAAAGTGATTTCTTGTAGGTGGTCTAGCTATTTGAGATTGTCAGATGAAATCACTTCTGAAGCTCTTGTTGTACGAATGTTGCAGATATGCAAGCATTATTTTGGTATCGAGGAAGGCAAATATGGATGGGAACAGTTCTATTATAGGATGTGGTGGCTTATTTCTAGGATTTGATTTTGCATATCAAGTGTTTTAACTCGTGTATTGTAACCAAGAACAACTGATTACTATAATATATAGACGGAGAAATTATTGTAAATAAATACTAAGGCTAATACATGTAACTTTTGTATGTTTCTTTGGATGTGCAACTGTTATGGCATGTGTAACTGTGGACTACACAAGGCAGATGCGTGTGTAACTTATCATTACACATGTTGTACACATCCATATGCATGTGTAACTTTTAATTACACGTGCGTATGGCATGTGTAACTTCTGCGTGCACATGTGTAATACTGAGTACACATCTATATACAAGTGTAACTTTGCATTACACATGTCATAAGGATGTGTAACTTCTGGATACACATGGCATATGCATGTATAACTTCTATTTATACATTCACACTATACTTTAATAATTTTGCGCCTAGATTTAATAATTTTGGGCCTAGATTTAAATTTTATTTAGTTATGGGCTTGACAATATGCATAAGGGTATCAAGGTCTTTTAATAATTTGGGGCCTAGATTTAAACTTCTTTTACTTGAGGGCCTCATATTATGGGTTATCCATGGGTTGGGCCTTAGCCTAATTTTCCCTAACGAATATCAGTTTTACAACTAAGAATCTACATTATTATATTTTATATATTATATTCATACTATTGGTTAACGAATATTACATGAAACTGGTTGGAAGCCTAACAAGTTAAGCTCTAACGAGGTATTACTACATTAACCGAACAGGTTGCCGTGCTAGCCTACAAGGGAGCCTCATGAGGAACCATCCAAGTGAGCCGAAGCGGATAGGGGACTTGACTATGTCGTAAGGGGGGAAAGCTAACTTTACCTTCCATGTCAAATACTGCAGTATTGCGCCATTGGGAACTCGAACCCGGTACCTCCTAGAGTGCATCAACCTTTGAGAAACGGAGATGATCAGTTGAGCTAGCTACCCGTTTTTTTTTTAAATATATTTTTTTATGGGACCATGAGAAATCATATTTATTCATTTTGATCAGATATTTCCACAATGGAAAATCAGATATATATCCATCCACGTGGCTGTGCATATATTTTCTTTTACCCGTTACCATTGGAACTGCTCATACGGCCTAATACTTTCTCATTTGGTCTTGAGATCCGAAGGTATGATTGATATGCTTTTATTCACAAATCTTGATATCCAAAGATCTAATCGATATGCTTTAGATACTCTCTGGGAGAATTGTATAATTTTTTTGAACTCAGTTGAGTTTAGATACTCTCACATATATGGGGAGGGCAACGATGTTGCGAATTTGTTGGCTAATTAGGGAGCCAAGAATGGTTATTAATGGTGGGATAAACCACCTAATTTTATTCGGTCTATTATGGGTAGCGATAGAACCTAGATACATATTTACAGATTCAGATAGATATGTCTTGATTTATTCTCTTGTGCTAACTTATTTTATCTTTTCGAGGCCTAGCCCCCCTCGTTCAGTTTTTCATATTTTTCAATAAATTTTACTTGCAAGCTGTCAAAAAAAAATTATAATACAAAAAAATGGTACACTTTCTTAATAAATCTTGATAACCAAAGACCTATAATTGATATGCTTTTTTTTTATGCAAAGTAAGAACGTATCATTAATCAGGCGAACCTATAACAATGTTTACATCCTCCAGAATTGCAGTAACAATAAAGCTTGGAGGATGATTAATCCATCATTTTGAAACTTTAAACACTCTTGCATGCCTTGCTAATTTATCCACAGGCTTATTACACTCTCTCTTAATGAACTTACATGCCCAGAAAGGATGATTTTTTAATCTAGTAATGATATCTAATATTAATGGTTGGTTTTCTCAAGCTGCAATCTTGTAATCCTTATTAACTGCATCTACCACTAGCATTGCATCGATTTAAAGACATATGGATTGCATCCCTAGTTCCTATGCCAAAATCAAAGCCTGTAGTAAACCTTCGCACTCAGCCTCCTCCGTAATCAGGTGTTCATATGCATGTCTGCATCTCCCCTGTATGAAGTCTCCTGCAAAATTACGCATGATTAGTCCATGTCCAGTGTGAGTATAACCATCATATTTTTTAAAAGACGCATCATCGCAGATAGAAAAGAAAGGAGATACAAGAGGTATACATCTTGTCTGAGTCATTGTATTTGTGATACTACTTATAGCTGCCTGGCCATGAGTAACCATATTGCTACCAGTTTAAAATTTTAAGTCTTGGACCAATTTAATAACCACCACAGGATTTGGTTTTATATTCTAACAAGTGGACTTGCATCTTGCCTTCCAGATTTCCCAGACACTATTAGCCATCTTCACAATCCAATATTCATCAAACTGACACATATCATTGTCAAACCAGCCTTTGATCCAGTCGTGCAATGAGATATTAGTATCTTGCATACTCCTTCTAGCCCCTGGAACTGAGAACCAAACTGCTCTTGAGAAAGTATAGTCACACAGGATGTGTTCAGTAGTCTCAATTTCTTGTTTACACATAGGGAATAAATCTCCAGAGTATCCTAAGACCCTAGTCATACGTTCATTAGAAGGCATTTTATCATTCTGTTTGAGGGTAAAAACTGATTTTGCTGTTTTTGGTAAATTTGGGCGTGTTGATGAGAAACGAATCCAAAACCTAAAAAAATGCATTGCACGGGAGTACTTTTAGATTCGAGAGATCAATCTGTAAGACTCTGGCCTAAACCAAGAAATGGTCGTTCCAGATTCAATTCGGTCACAAGGTGAAGGAGAAGGGTTGATCTTAGGGAGGGAAGCGAAGAAGGTTTTTGAGATCAGAATGTTGAATTATGAAGGTGTGGCTCTTTTATGACTTGTATCAGAATATGGTTTCTGGATACTTGTGTTGATAACACTTGTGTTGTTGTTTTCGAAATAGGTTGAAAACCTATTTGTACAAGTCATTTGAGTGCACCCCTGATCTCGTAGGAAGTGGAGGAGATTAAGTAGTGGAGTTGTGTAAGAGGTGGTGATCATCATGTTGTCAAACCTTCACACGCTACTCTCATCGTTGTTAACCGTCCATTCTTTCCTGACACTTTCTCGTAGTGGGCGCGTTGCACGCCGCACGCCGCACGCTGTAAACCGCCAGACCAATACCCCAGTGAGCATCCCCCAGTTTGTGACACGTTTGGTGTCTCGAGTAAATGGGTCAAGTCGTGGGACTTGCCACAAAGAATAGCATGCGACGCTATTAGGTTAAATAACTAAGTTATTTGGGAAGCCAATATTCATAAAACATAGTATGTATTCGATGCATGTAAAGCATCGCTTTTAAGTAAGCATCTCAAAGTAATCTATGTTCATGGAACATCGTTGTTTTAGAGCTTGTCTAAATTCTTAAAAAGAAGAGCATGACCGGACATCTTTGGGCGATCGCTTGGTAGCTCTATGGGTGAACTACTACGTGGTCGATCGCTCCCTGTAGGCGAGTGGCGGATGGTAGCCATTCTAAAATCCTATCGGTCGATCTTGGCTAGATCTAAACAGTTCAAATAGGCTAGCCAAGTTGAATGGTCGAGATGATTTGCGGCAGTTAATGACTGTTGTTAAAGCAGCGTGAAGGACCATCTTTGGGCGATCGTTTGGGATCGCACGGGCAAGATGTAGCTCGACCGATCTCTCCTTACAGGAGAGGGGTGGTCGATGATCATAGCATCACTCCATCGATCATCAAGTATCCAATCTAAGTCGTCTGACCAGGCTAGCGAAGTCGGACGGACGAGATAATTTTGGGGCAGCTGCTTTCCGTCATTGTTTTAGGGTTTGGAAACTGTGTGGCCAACCCTAGTTTGGTTAATCGAACCAAAATGCCGGGCGCTGCTTTGAACAGGCCGATCGGCCATGTGTGAAGACGAGCCACTAGTGAGTATGCTAACATCTCCCGGGTCGTCCAAAATTAGATCTAAGCCACTCGATTCGGCTGGCAAAGATGGGTGGTCATGATCGATTTGCGACAGTAGCATACTGTCGCGAGTACAAATTATGGTTTTAAAACGGCCACGTCTATCCTAGTTCGATTGGAAGACTTGATGCATTATAGACTTTCCGCGGGTAGGTCTATCGACCAAGGTAGGAGTTGGGCCGCCAATGGACACATTGGTACTTCTTCGATCGTCTGGAACGCGATCTAAGCCGTCCAACTAGGCTGGCGAAGTTGGACGGATATGATGGTTTGCGATAATAATATACTGCGCAACCAAAATTAGGGTTTTGAAATAACGTGTTTGTCCTAGTTCAGGCAAACGATTGAACTCCCTAGAGGCTTTCCTCGGGCAGGTCGATCGACCAAGGGGGAAGTTGGGCCGCCAACCAACACGCTGACACTTCCTTAATCGCTTGTGGAAAAATCCAAGCCGTCCAACTAGGCTAGCGAAGTTGGACGGTTGTAATGTTTCTAAGACCGTTTTGTCCGGTCTAGCTCGTTTTAGCTCTCTTCTTTAACAGCGCGATCACCCATGTTTGGGCTAATCGTTCGAAGCACTTGTAAATGAACTAAATAGGGATCGATCGACTGGGGAACTAGTTGGCCCGCCAGTGTTCAATACGGTGATTTCCCTGCCAGGAGTAATCTAGGCTTGCTGAATCGCGTGTCCAAATTGTGTGGCCGCGATTATTTTTGAGACTGACATGAACAATCTAGATTTTCCGTAAGGAATTTAAACGCGTTCGATCGTAGTATCTTTTAATCAAAAAGTGCATGAACACGCTACTCTCTTTATAGAAAGTGGTGTGGCCTACGTGAGTGTTTTCATGCAGGTATCAATACTGACACTTGGGTAGATTCATGCTACTCCGTTGGGAGTGAACATCAATCGTCATGTCATGCCAATATTGAGAGTTCGGCTGGGAACATTGCATAGGAGCATACTAGACAGGCAATGCATTAGTGAATAATGCCGGTGGAAGATAAAATTCAAAGAATATTTGGGATTGCTGTTGCACGCACCATTCTGAGTAAATTTCATATATACAAATATATTGAATTGCTCAATACATATGTGAGCGAAGAGGCTTAAGCACTCATTGCTTTCAAATGGATTTTGTTCCTTTGCAGGATGACAACGCATTAAATACAGGGTTTATGATTTTAGCCCTTGAACTAAAAAGCACCATCAACACATTCATACACTTCCACATGAAGTGTTTAATGCGTGGGAGAGTATTGATTTTCTACAATTTCTTCCAGAAATGTGCATCAAAGGTAGGTGTATTTGTGCGGGAATTGTTCTTTATCTCCACCAACTTGTTGTATGCTTATTTCACCATAAAAGCCCCATTCCTTGTTAGTTTCCATACCAACCTATCCTCCCTTGATATTGGTATTCTCATATTCAGGATTTTTGAGGCATCTCCTTGATCAAATAGATGATTTACCAGGTGCACTTTCCATGAATTCGTTTCTTGGTCAATCAGTTCTGAGACATTCACGTAAATATACGCTTCATTCAAGTTCCCTGTTGGTTTTGGTGGAAATTGCATTCTAATGATCCATTTATCCTGCTATATTAAGATATTCTTCCTGTTACCTAGAATCCATAAACTGATTTTTTTAACAAAACCCATCATTCCTTGTATACTCTACCATGACTATGTTGAGTTTTTCTTCTTCTTCACATGTAAAGCTGAAGTAGTCGGAAAATATCTCTCCTTAAGGGATGAACCCCATAACAGTTTTGTATAGTGACACAATCTCCAGCCGCTTTTCCAAGAAGTGCTTGATTGAAGCATTTGAGGTCGCGAAAACCCATTCCACCTTCTACTTTCTTGTTACATACTCTTGTCCATCTAATGAAGTAAAATCCTCTCTTCTCATGTGTTAGAGCACTGATCGGTCGAACTCGCAAGCGTTGCTATCTCAAGCTTGTTTGTCAAGCTTAGTTGTCAAAACTATAAGTCTTGATATCTAGTCTACTTATAACTATGTCTCGGATTAGGATAGAATGTGTAGTTGAGCTTTAGAATTCACGGCGTTCATCGATTGAAGACGAAGAACTACTAACGGGAGCTTCTGGAACTTCATCAACAAAAGGTATGTGGAGACTTGAACTCATCTATCACTCAAAAGTATATTCTGTTTTATCTCCTATTGAGACAAAAGTCGTATAGCTATATAGACTTTACATCATACACATTTGATATTTCGAGCTGAGTTTTACTTATATCTTTCTTGAAATATGTGTTGGAAAGCTTTTTTCTTTAACCACGTTCATCATTATTCTTGACAAAAGTCAAAAGATGATCATGTGAAAATCACCTGGTAACATCGAAAAGACGAGGGTACCCAAATATACCTCAATCTAAAACTTTTCCACCTATAATTCCTTTCTCCGAAAGTGATTGTCTATGGACTGAGTCGAGACAATACAACTAATCGGTTCACACTTCGTGTGATCGTCTATGGATAGGAGATCGAGACAATACGAAAACAAAATAACTTGTGTGATTGACTATGGATACAAGATCGAGACAATACAACAACGAAGTATGTTTACTTGATAATAGGTTCGGACTTAACCAAACACAATAGGATTGCTATCAAGTAAATAGGAATTAACATTTGTGTATTTCACTTCTAATTATAACAAAACAATTATAATTGCGGAAATAGAAAAGTAAAAGACGCAACAATATTTTGTTAACGAGGAAACCGCAAATGCAGAATAACCCCGGGACTTGTCCAAAATTGAATACTCTCAGGATTAAGCCGCTATAAAAAATCTAAACCAACTTCGTATAGTTTAGACCAAGCAACTAAACCTATAGTTCACCCATTTCCGTATGTATCCCTGCGCCTCCAACTTGTAATAAGTCACGCACTTGGAACAATTCCTTTGGTTCGTATTCCAAACAGTATAGGAACAACAAATATGTTCGGTAACAACTCTTTTCAAACAAGTGATATGAGTTTGACAAAAGGCTCTTCCGTTTTTCCCAATAAACTCCTTTGTCAGGTTCTTAGATCTATCTCAATACAACTACCAAAGTAATTGTCTAGATTTTGCAATCAATACTCTTAGTCACAAATACAATATATTTGAAAAGACGAGGGTACCCAAATATACCTCAATCTAAAAATTTTCCACTTATAAGTCCTTTCTCCGAAAGTGATTGTCTATGGACTGAGTCGATACAATACAACTAATCGGTTCACACTTCGTGTGATCGTCTATTGATACGAGATCAAGACAATACAACAACGAAGTTTTTTTACTTGATAAAAGGTTCGGACTTAACCAAACACAATAGAATTACTATCAAGTAAATAGGAATTAAAGTTTGTGTAATTTACTTCTAATTATAATAAAAACAATTATAATTTGCGGAAATAGAAAAGTAAAAGACATAGCAAGATTTTGTTAACGAGGAAACCGCAAATGCAGAAAAACCCCGGGACCTTGTCCAGAATTGAATACTCTCAGGATTAAGCCGTTATACAAAATCCAACCAACTTCGTACAGTTGAGACCAAGCAACTAAACCTATAGTTCACCTACACTACACCAAATTCCCGTATTCGTAACAGGAATTCGTAACGGCTTTGTAGCTGTTACACAATTCCCATTACAAATGGCCGTTACAAAATATTCGTAACAGGCAAACCCGTTACTAAGTTTTTAAAAATGCGTAACAGAGATAAGCCGTTACGAATATTTTTATAAGCGTGCACACCTGGGTCGTAATACCCTGAGTTTGTGTGTGCCATTAACACGCGTAATATTATAATTCCACCCAAGATGAATAACACCAGAGGATATTTCCTCCCATGCGTGTGTCAATCACATGCGTGATTTTGAGGACATAACCCTAGTGAAATCGATATCGAGTTTCATTATTTTCTCTCTCTTTTCTCTTCTGCCTCTCTTCTCTTCCTCGCAGCAGATGAAACCCTAGTGAAATCTCTTGAATCTGTTTAATAATTGAACCCTAGTGAGTGTTTTTCAATCTTCAATCATCGAACCCTAATGAATCGATGAAACAATAGTAAGCGTTTTTTAATCTGTTTTTTCGATTTTTAGGGTTTCTTTTGGTTTTCAATTTTCAGGTGAGAGTGGTGGAGCTTTCATTTCCTCTGCAAAATCTCGTCAGGAGAAAGCTAGGGTTTCAAAAATCAAATCAATCCTTAGCTTAGATTAGCTCAAGATTTAGAATCGTCCATGGATGTTATGCAATGAGTTTGATTTTGGGTTCATCCTTGAATCGGTGAAGAAAACAATTATGGGTTTTTTCTTTGGGTGTTTTCGTGTTAAAGAGGAGAACCAAAATCATCATATCATCTCTGATTCTTCCAACAAAGTGAGTAAATCTCCTTTACATCTCGGATTTTTTTATTTTTGTTTTCTGATTTTTTTTTGAGATTGTGAATAACTTTTTTGTTTAATTGCAGAAAAATCCTTTGGTATCTAGGAATCGTCTAGCAGTGTTACTCTTATCTGAATCTCAAGGTGGTGACTCTGATTCTCATACTCTTTTTGCACTTTTTTTGATTTTGATTCTGTCTTTTTCAATTTGGTTTTTACTTTATAGATTAAAAGTTTTACATAAATTGGAGTAGAAATTTCAATGTGTGACCTAATGTTTCTCAGATAGAACAGGTGTGGGTTGCAGCTGTAATGATGGAGGTGGATTGGTAGTTTGTCCTAATTTTGTTATGAAGAAGCTGAAGTGTTGATTTGGGTTGCAGTGAATTATGTCTTAGATGAGGATGATTATGAGTTACTGTGGGATAACAATGTGGGATTTCACCGTCCTGCACCAGTGAGTATTCTTGTTCTTGACCTAGTGTTTGTTTATATCTCTGAATAGCTACTTAGGTTGAAGACAGAATTTGATGGTAATGTATTCTTGTTCTTGCTCTTGCTGTTTGATTTTGATTTATTTCCTTGTACATATTTTGATGGTAATGTATTCTTGTTCTGTAGCCAACCATGAGACAAGCCTAGTGGCTAAATGTCGCAGAATATATGCTCATGCTCATGATTATCACGTCTGTAGTGCCACAAAATTGATGCTAGGCTATTAATTAATCCATTTCGTTTTTATTTAAGTTAATAGCATTTTTCTAGCTAGATCATATGATTTGGGCTTATATAAAATTTTATCATAGTAGCTAGGTGGCCTTAATAACTTAATTGGTTCCCGTAGGAAAGTGCTATGCTGTATACGTTTTAGACTAAAACTAAAATTAGGTTGTTCCACTTCTTTTGTTGATAAGTTTGAAAATGAATATATTCCAACACCTACCTAGATCAAGTGACACCTAACTGATGCGTAAGGAGCTTGTTTCACTATCATTTATAGAAGGAAAAATAAGAGAAGAGGGTTACTGTTAGAGAAAAGGGGAAAGGAAGAGTTGGTTAGGATAGGTAATTATCGATTTGATTTTGATTCTTAATTTCTTTTGTTCTTATTATTATTAGTTAGTGATGGTGATTTCTTTTCATTGGAAAACTATTTACAACCAGTTTTAGTTGATGGGTGAGATGATTTTTGTTGATGGATCGTTTTAATTAGGTATAATTCGATAGTTAAGATAACAATTATGTATGAAAAATAGTGTTTTAGGGTATTTTTATACTGTCAGATCAGCGATTTTGACCCTCTTGGGTTTCAAATTAGTTTTAATTTAATTTTATAAAGCCGTAGTGCTCAAATCAGCTTGTTAATGCTTGTTGTGTGTGGAAATGGAATTTAATTTTCGGTGATTGCTCTTAAATTTTTATGAGTATCCACTGGGCAAGTTTGCTCACTTTGACTTCCTTTTAGTGCCAGGTGATCCTTCTATAGTTGGAAAAGAAACGGGCCAAGGCGAATTTCTATATATGGGTCGAGTGAGGTGTCCTAGTAACTTTCAAGTTGAGAGCACTTTTTTTTGGGAGTTGTTTTCTTTCAATACTTGTCAGGTGATCCTTCTATACTTGTCCAATGGTTTCGTGTATGCAATTAGCTTTTCTGTTCTTGGTGATCATATATGCAGTCTCTATTCTTCATATCACTTTCTTCATCTATCTCAACAAAGTTTCTGCAGGATGTGGTGCTTACATCACCTGCAAGCAAGATATGATGCAGCCTAATGCTAGCATCAAAGACAGGTACATACTATATTTTTTTTAAGTTTTTACAGTTCCAATCTTGAAAACTTATACGCCAAATTGGAATGTTGTACATACTAGCACTTTAAAGGCAACAGTTTAGAATGTATGGATGGGGCCTAGATTGTACTATATAAAGTATCGACTGATATTGGTATGTGAACTGGTGCACTAGTAAATGGTTCCTGCATGGTGTTAGTAAAGGACCATTAGCATGTCCCTAATGACATGTCGGTAAATATCATGTCTATGACCAGATCATTTCATTCAAGCATGAATTAGTGGAATGGCCTGACTGATGAGTTAGTTAATCGCCTTTTCATGGGTATGTATATATTGAAGAACTGAGATACCTTTTACTCTGAACCGTTTGTCATTGTGTTCTTCTTACACTAAATCTTGTTTTATCTTATGATGCATAACCAATCAGGTTCATCTGGACTCAGTTTCCTTCAAATTTGATGAATGCATTACTGCTTGGGGATGCAATACAAGATCTTCCTGAAGTAAGCAAATTTGATATATGCTTTCATTGATTTTATGTAGTGTTTCAGCTGAACTTGTACTGACCTAAGTGAGAATGAACTGAACGTATGAAGTTTCTATGTATTCCCTCGGAGGCTTGAGCTGAACTTATGCATTATATTTTCGAAGCATGAAAGTTGATAATAGAAAACTGAACTGTTTTATTGAAATTCCTTGAGCATGTGGTTCTAGTAGAGACTTGTGTAGGCAATGATGACATCTTCCATGCATAACCATTGGCTGTTGAACTTGGGTATCCTATGTTTTTTAGTTGGTTTTGTTGTTGTTGCTGCTGTTAACAACAACACATGCATGCTTGATGTTTTCTTCCTTATGAGATGACTTGCAGAATTCGTTATTTTTACTTTAAATATTTTATTCCTTGTTTGTGTATGGCACTAACTTGCCTTGAAATACAGGTCACCCGAGAAGACACCTTCTTCAACTGCGTGGCATGCTGTTTCAACAGGGACCATGTTTACTGTCTACTACAAACCAAGGTATGTGGTTAGTGGTTACACAATTTTGACAAACATTTAGGAGTTTAGTTGCCACACGAGCCTTGTGTTCCATGGGCTTTGTCCTTCCATCATGCACATTTACACTTCTCTGAATACTAATGTAAGGTATTGTTGTTTGCAGGGAGTAATTAGGTGTGGAAGTGTTTGCGCGAAGTTGTAGCTGGGATTAGGTATACAGTTTTCTTAGTTACAGAATATGTTCATGATCTTTGTACTACACAGAATTTGTATTCCCTTAGGACATAGGAATGAACTTATAGTGATATAAGTGAGAATGAACTAAACTTAGGAAGTTTCTAAGTATTCCCTTAGAAATTTTTTGGTACTTAGAATTTGTTTTCTTTTTTTGATATGAATCGAATGTGTATTGATATGAATTGAATGAGTATTGATGTGAATTGATTGAAGACACCATTATTGAACTTGGATGATGAACGGATTGAAAGGATTATGCAGGATATTTGGAATTCCGGCTTATTTTCGGCAGAAAATGAACTGCCAGTCAGCCTTGACCTGGTCAAATTTAATCCGTATTGACCAATTTTGACCAGGTCAATATTGACTGACAATAAAAAAAAAATTCTGTTACGAAAGTTTCGTAATGGCTTGCAGCTGTGTCAACCTGCCACGTAGTAACGGCTTGCGTACGTTACTAATGTGCTATGTAGTAACGGATCAGCCTGTTACGACCATGCTGTTACAAAAAATTAGTCACGGCCGACAGCTGTTACTACGTGTCATTCGTAACGGCAACGAGCTGTTACTAAAGCCGTTACAACTAAGAATTCGTAACGACTACATTGCCGTTACAAAAAAAAGGTACACCCACTTTTGAAACAGGCAAAAGCCGTTACAATCCCGATTCGTAACGGCTTAGGTGTAGTGCTAGTTCCGTCTGTATTCCCACGCCCCCAACTTGTAATAAGTCACGTACTTGGAACAGTTCTTTTGGTTCTGTAGATGGTGGATTTTCGACAAAGGCTAAATTCGTAAACTCATAATTATACGAAACTCCGATTCAGCAATCAGACGTGAGTATCGAGACACGAGTCTCTCATCGAATTCTCAACGGAGAGTACTTTCTCTCAGAGTACATGTAGATATGTAGTCTCACGACTGGACAACGACATATCTCATAAATACTGAATACTTTCAGTGATTATTTCTATATAGCATCACGAGATGGACAGCTCCTAGACAGCTTGCTCTGCTAGTATAGAGCGATAACATCTTCAAGAACAAACAACGAGTTTACCCTGACTATATAAAGGATATGACTTACCGACAAGCTCATATCGGGATAATTAATGCTCCTAGACAGCTTGCTCTGCTAGTATAGAGCCACAAAGTTAATTATTCCTAATTAAGATTGATTCTGCCGTGACATTCACTACTGAATTCCCGGAATAATCTATTATTGCTCCTATTCCATGGTCGAATCCACAACTGGTCCCATGGAATGACCATAACAATTGCTCCTATTCCATGGTCGAATCTGGTCCCCTGGAATGACAATAACAATTGTTCTGATTCTATGATCGAATCCACAGCTTGATCTCATAGAATAGCAATAACTATATTGTCTCATTACTCCGATTTCATGATCGAATCCACAACTGGTGTCATAAATGGTAATAGATAAACCTTAATTACTCTGATTCTATGGTCGAATCTACGATCCCATGGAATGGTAATGCTCACTTTATTATTCTGAATTCGTAGTCGAACCCTCAGCTGATCCTATGAATTAATAATAAACATCTTATTACTCAGTTTTGTGAATTATTCTCCACTGAATTCCATAATTAGTAATAAATAATCAACAACCGGGCGTCTGAGCTACCTCTAAGTAAGCCCCGATTCAAATGGTGAAGGTGTATTCAACGACGATACACTAACAGTCACCGCACGAACGAGTATTTCAAAAATACAACGAAACGATGAACCTATGCAAAATAGAGAAGAAAATAATAAATAATTAAAAATATTGACCAGGGTGCTGGGAGCACGGACACACGACCGACCGACCGTGTCATGGTCAATCCCACGCCAGTTTTATATTTTTAATGCATTTTTATTATTTTCCATGATTTGATGAAAATTCTCTCATTTTATCAAATCTCCTTCGTCTCGAGGAAACTCCTCGGTTTCATGGTACTTCCATAAATCCATAAAAAATAATATAAAATTAAGAAAAGGAGTGAGGGGCGTGACCATTGGCCAACCGGCCATGCCTTTGTCCCAACCGGCCCCACACCCCATGGTTCCTTATTATTTTATTATTATTATTATTTCTCTAATTTCATGAAAAACTCCTTGATTACATGGTATTTTTGCACAAATCATCAAATAATAATAAAATAATATAAATTATGAAAATTTGTGGGACCGGGCCTTGGCCGGCCGGCCATGCCCTAGCCGGTCCCACACGCCCCTATGTTTTATTATTTTATTATTAGTTTTCCTTGAATTCATCAAATTCCTTGATTTCATGGTATTTCTCTCAAATTAGGAAAAATTCCCTCAAATCATCAAAAATACCTAAAAAATATTAAAAAATTATGAAAACTCATGGGACCGGGACCAAGCCGGCCTTCCATGCCTCCACGGTCCCACACATCCTTGTTTTTATTATTTTAATATTTTTTGCTTCCCTGAACTCATGAAAACTCCTTCAGTTCATGGAAACTCCCTAAATTCATCAAATTTCTCAAAATTCATGAATTTTTCATAAAATCATTATAAAATTAGGGAAACTCGTGGGACCGGGCCCTAGCCGGCCGTCCATGCCTTCCACGGTCCCACACGCCCTTGTTTTATTTTATTTATTTTTTTTTTTTGCTTCCTTGAACTCATGAAAACTCCTTCAATTCATGGAAACTCCCAAAATTCATCAAATTTCTCAAAATTCATGAATTTTTCATAAAATCATCAAAATATTATAAAATTAAGGAAAAGGCACCACGGGACCGTGGTCACGACCGGCCGACCATGCCTTGACCACGGCGGTCCCACGCCTCCTCATTCCTTATTTTATAATTATTTTTCATCATCTCATGGTGTTTTCCTCAGTTTCGTCGAAACCCTAATTTTGACATATTTTCTCGAATGGATGCTCAATTGCACGCCAGAAAATATCAAAATTCTTAGGACTGAGACGCGGATGCCTTGGGGACACGAGCACGCTATCTTGACCGACCAAGATTGAGTCTTTGGCTCACGGAAGCCAGTCCCATCAATTTTCACAGTTTTGACCTAATTTGCACAATTGCTCGTATTAGGTCCAAAACTCTCTCAAACACTTTGGATTTTCATGAAGTGATCGTCAGGCGGTCACGGGAAAACCCAGGGCCGGTTTCATGACTCCATGGTCGGTCCCTCGCCTCGTCATAATTAATTAGGTTTTCTCACCTAAGGCTCAGACGAGTATTTTCGAATAAATGATTAAGCCAGCATTTAATCATTCTTTCACCAACAAATCGTCAACTCTTCAGGAGTTCTTCGTATTTGCTCACGTGAGCATATGGACACTACATGGTTGATCCACAGTCCCATGTAGTTGCTCCCTACTTCGTCCCATGGTTTAGATTCTGACGAACCATGAATTGATCATCAATTGATCGAATTAGGGTTTCTGAATCCAAGGATCATCATTCCAGATTCTAACCTTAATAATTTTATGACGACTTCATGGTCATTAATTTTATTAATTATGCTCGGTTCAACGACCAGTATTCTAATTAATGTTTTTGGTACGCTGCCAATAATCCATCAGATGAGCAACACATGCTCAGACGATCAAATATTCAACAATTCATCACATGAGCAACACTTGCTCAGATGATAAATATTTTCTCAAACCAAGGAATATTGGTTCAACAATCAATATTCAACGATCCACCTAATGATCAATACTTGCTCACTTCATCGTAAGAACTATACCTCTGTCTCATGACATGTTCAATTCATGAGTTTCAGAACATCATGTTCGACACTCAGCAACTACATGGAATCATCGTCCCATCAAACCACGAATTCATCAATTGACTAACAAACCACGAGACGTCAGTCGTGTCACTTGGGGGGATATCACTTAGGGTTTTGGTCTGGCGGTCTACGGCACGTGTGTTCAAACACACGATGGAATGTGAGAAAGTCGTGCAATCAGTTAAAGGAATTCACGAGGTAGTGGGTGGAAAATCGACCAAGTCTCCACACGTTGAGCAACTGGTTTCAAACACGATCTCCACTTCCCCACTCCTTGATTCCATCAACTGTCACACTTCATGGAATCATGGTTTCTACAATTCCAGCAATATAAATAAGTCTCTGAATCATGATTGAAGCATAAACAGTTTCATCAATCTCACGTCTCATCGACAACACGAGATCATCAACTCATCAATTGAGCAACTACTCTCAATTGAGCAATTTCAATCACTCAGCGCTTATCGTATTCGGAATTCACACACCCACAATCTTTGATTACCATCGATTCCACACATTTCTCAGCTTCCCTCCTACAGATCAACCCATCCTCTCTTGTGACCACATTTACTCTGGAACGGTCATTGTCTTGAGGTCGGAGTACTACAGATTGATCTCTCGAATCTAAAGAACCCCCTTTGCAGCGGTGCATCTCTGTGAGGTTTAACATTTCGCTCGGTTTGAGGAGTCTCCTCCGTACGGTCGTCTCCTCAATTCCTTAAAAACCAGCAAATCGTTTTTCCCTATCTACAGATTGGCGACCACAGTGGGAGATTAATCTCTCGATTGCAATCTAACAATCTCACAAGATGGTTGGTCTTAGGACTAATTCAACTAATTCAGATCAGAATATTTCAAACGGCAACATTCCTCATGTTACACCTGGCGGCATGGAAGGCAGAGGGATCCCGACTTTGGCAGAGTTGGCTCAAATCCTAGAGGTCCATACCAGGAACATGGACCTGATGAAGGAGACGATAAACCACATCCTCAATTTTCTCATCAAATTAACATCCGAGTTAGGCGGTACCTCCGCTCTAGAAGTTTCAACACCGGGGACTGAAGCGTCATCTGACCCTCGAATCAACAGCTTCACCACATACGAGAAGTCGGTGGAACAAGAGGTCACACATTTGATCGAAAATCTATGTGAACTCCTGCACTTCTCCAGGGATCAGCGCACAGACACATTTTCAGCACTCAACCAGATATCATCCAGCATGCAAATAACGCCACCAACACCATCAGTTGAAGAAGTCTCCCTAGTGTCTGAGCATTCGATCGACAACATCTCTTTTGGAGAAGAAGATCGCATGACAGATGAAGAACACAATCGAGCATTGTATGTCACTGGTTTCATCAAAGGAACTGAATTTAGAAGAGCTCTTGTTGACACCGGTGCTTCTACCAACATTGTCACCATAAAGACTCTCAGGATAGCCAGGTTCCCACAAGGTAAAATCGTTCGCTATCCCATCCTAATGACATGATTTGAAGGAAGTCAAAGCCATACATATGGATATGCATACATAGATTTTAGGGTGGGGCCGATTCGATCGAAAGCGAAGTTTCATGTGATCGAGCAAGAACCTGACTACTATATAATACTGGGACGCCCATGTCTCCATGATAATAAGGTGGTTCCTTCAACATACCATCAATGCATGAAGGCCCTGCTCGACAACAAGATCGTTCGCATTCCGTCTTCATCATCTCCTTATGCTCCCGTCTATGATACTGAGTTCCTTGAATCTCAAAAAGGCATTCCGGAACCTCCAAGCAGGATTCACAGTACTCCACTTCCAAGCTGGAAGACTATCGAGAAGGCTGATAACGATCCGTCATCCTCAGCTGCTAAAGTGATCAAGTCACCTACTACACCGACTAAACGCCATAATGATCAAGTCTCAACTCCAGGGACAAACTTCACGACCGATCGAGACGTAGAAGGGAGAGTCATTTATCTCCGACGGAAAGATTAGCAATTAATCGAAGAGAACGATGAAAAGTCTCCCCACCATGAAGAATCGTGTCAGAGTGAGCAATCAATTGAAGAAGTCCAAGATGCCCACGACAACTACAGGACGGAACTGACTCTACCACTGACGATCTTGAAACAATCAACATTGGGGCTGAAGACGATCCAAGGCCAATCCTGATCAGTTCAGCGCTATCACCATAGGAGCGGACCAAGCTGGTGAAATTATTAAAAGAATATCAAGATGTCTTCGCCTGGACGTACGAAGAAATGCCGGGACTGGATGACAAACTCGTCACCCATCACCTGCATATCGTCCCTGGTTCCAAAGCTGTCAAACAACCGCCCAGACAATTTAGACACGAAGTCGAGGAGCAAATCAAGGTCGAAATCCAGAAACTGTTGGCAGTAGGGTTCATCAAACCTATTCTTCATCCAACGTGGCTAGCAAATGTGGTACCTGTTAAGAAGAAAAATGGTCAAATCAGATGTTGTGTCGACTTCAGGAACTTGAATAAATGTTGCCCGAAGGATGATTTTCCTCTACCCAACATTGACATGCTCGTCGATGCAACCAGCGGTCACGGTATGTTCTCATTCATGGACGGCTATAGTGGGTACAACCAGATCAAGATGTATGAACATGACGCCAACAAGACTGCGTTCCGTACTCCCATTGGTAATTTTCACTACACCGTGATGCCCTTTGGATTAAAGAATGCTGGTGCCACCTATCAACGAGCCATGACTGCCATATTCCACGACATGATACACAAGCAAGTAGAAGATTATGTTAATGATGTGGTGGTAAAATTGAAGACTCGAGCATCTCATCTCGAAGTTCTAAGGAAGGTGTTCGAAAGGTGCAGAGAATACAAATTAAAAATGAATCCTTTAAAGTGCGCATTCGGAGTTTCTTCCGGAAAATTCTTAGGATTCCTGGTCACGGCTGAAGGGATCAAAGTCGACCCCGACAAGGAAAAATCTATTACCACCATGCCTCCTCCACGTACCGTGAAGGAACTACAGAGCTTTATGGGCAAGGTAAATTATATTCGACGCTTCATTCCTGGATTAGCTCAACTCATTGCTTCGTTCACGCCTCTGCTGAAGAAAGGAGCAAGCTTCACCTGGACAGCTGTTCAACAAGAAGATTTCCATAAAATACAACAAATATTATTGTCTCCGTCCGTCATGAGGTCTCCAGTGCAGGGACGAGCTTTTATTCTTTACACAACCTCCAGTGACGTCTCCATCGGCACACTCCTCGCTCAGGAAGATGACGAAGGCGTCGAACGACCGATTTACTACTTCATCCGCACAATGAGAGATGCTCAACTCTGATATCCAAAGGCCGAAAGGGCATGCCTTGCATTGGTACATGCAATCCAGAAGTTCAGACATTACTTACTTTCTAACAGGGTCGTACTCATCTCCAAATCTGATCCCATAAAGTTCTTGCTATCAAAGCCAGCCTTGATAGGAAGACCAGCAAAGTAGATACTCCAGATGTCAGAATTTGACATATCTTGCACGCCGCCTAAAGCCATCAAAGGTCAAGCGGTCGCAGACTCGCTCGCCGCTTTTCCAGGGGAAGACACAACAACACTACATGAAGAAGTACCCGGCGAATTCCCAGACATCTTGGTCATCAAGGAAGAAACATGGCTTCTATACTTTGATGTATCTGCCACCCCTAGTAGTGACACCGGAGGAGCGGGCATAGTGTTGGTGTCTCCATCTGGTGAAGTTTTCTCACATTCGTTCAAGTTGGATTTCCACTGCACCAAAAACTCAGCGGAATATGAAGCCTTCCTATTAGGATCATCCTTGGCCAAGCAAGCAGGAGCAACACACCTCGAGATAAGGGGAGATTCAAAATTATTGGTCAACCAGATGAATGGAACGTATTCTCTCAAAGAAATCACACTTGCTCCATTCAGAACCGAAGCTCAGCGACTGTTAACCTATTTTGATGACGCAACAATCGTCCATACTGGACGAACTAACAACAGGCATGCTGATTGCCTAACAACTCTTGCCTCCAAGTTTCAATTCGAAGGAGCACAGAAAACGATCACTGTACAGAGACGTACGGTATCATCAACTTGGCTCACTCAGATCAAAGACATTCCAGCGAACAATTGGCGAGCACCCATCATTCATGAATTGAGCATCTCTATTTCAGAAGTCCAAGTCAGCCTCAAGGAATTGAAAAACTACTTCTTGCTTCATGGAGGGCTATACTATCGAAACCCTGATGGATCTCTATCACGATGTCTTGGGAGCAACGAAGCGGAAGAACAACTCAAGCGCATACATGAGGAAGTCTGTGGGCAAACGTTAGTGGTAACACTTTACAGAAAGCTTCAAATAATGGGGTACTACTGGACATCCATGGAGACTCAATCGAGAGCTTTACAAGGATCTTTCCCTGATTGCCAAATACCTCCTCATCACTTAGAGGTTTTGACGATCCACCACACTGGGTACTGGAGGGAGACTTACATCAAATACCTCCGGGACAACGAACTACCACTGGAAAAGAAGCAAGCATTCAAACTCATTCATAAATCTAAGAGATTTTTCCATCTCGATGGGATCTTATACCGCAAAAGCTTTGGTGGAAATTTACTAAGGTGCTTAGCCGAACATGAAATCCCTACAATCCTGAAGGAAGTACATGATGGAGAACATCAAGGAAAGAAGAAACTATTTCTTCAAATTCATGAGAAATATTATTGGCCAACCATGGAAGATGATGCAGCCGCACACGTTCAGAGGTTTCACCAATGCCAAACTCATGGTAATCTCATCCACACTCCTTGTCTCCCATTGAATTCTGTGAATAATCCGTGGCCTTTCTACAGCTGGGGACTAGATATCATTGGGAAGATCAATCCAGCATCTTCAAAACAATATGAATACATCATCACTGCGACAGAGTACTTCACCAAGTGGGTCGAAGCTATTCCTCTTCGAAGCACCACTGGAGTTACGATTGTCGTCTTCATCAAAGAGCACATAATATGCAGATTCGGAGTTCCTAAGCATATCATCACAGATAATGGAACTCCTTTTGCCAATCAAGATGTTGAGAAGCTGCTCAATAAATATGGGATCAAACAAATTTTCTCCACGCCTTACTATCCACAAGGAAATGGTCAAGCAGAAAGTACCAACAAGACTTTGGTCAGGATTATCAGTCGGACGATTCATGACAATCCTCGATCATGGCATGAGAAATTACCCATGGCTCTATGGGCTTACAGAACTGCACCAAGGAGCTCGATCGGTACTTCTCCATATTCCCTTGTCTATGGATCCGATGCCATACTTCCAGCAGAAATCAAGGTTCTCTCAGCCAGGATTGCAGCGTCCAGTGGTGTACAATGGGATGAGGCCGAAATCTCCAGATCAAGAATCGCTGAGCTAGATATGCTGGAATCCAGGAGGACCAAGGTGGAAAAATATGTGGAAGCTTACAAACAGAGGATCTCCAGAGCCTACAACAAAATGGTAAGACCTCGAACATTTCAAGTAGGAGATTTGGTATTAAAGACGGCAAAGCACATTCAACAAGACATGTCCGCTCCTAAGTTCTCTCTTAAATGGGAAGGGCCATATGTTGTTATCAAAGCAGTGTCTAGCGGATACTACAAAAGTTTAGCAATCAATGGAGGAAAGGAAGGAAACATCATCAATGGCAAATGGCTCAAAGCTTATTATGCTTGATCCATGAAACAAACTACCTCTTCATCATTTCAAGCATTTTCAGAAATGTAATTTCATTCCTCCAAAGAGCATACGAATGCTCATTTATTCATTAAACATTTCGCAAATGAGCAAAATTCGTTCATACCATGATCAACTGTTTCACCTAACTAGAAACTCAAATTTACTCAAAAAAAAAAAAAACAACCACAAATGCTCACTCAGAGCAAACCATCTAGCAACGGATAATCCCTGTAAGAAGCCTCGTTAAGCTTCTTCTGAAAAATCTTGATCTTTGCCTTCAAGTCTTCGACTGCTTTCTCAACCCTTGTCGATTCCAGAGCCAGTATCCTCTCCTCATGCAGTAAAGCTGCATTCATGGAAATTGCATCAGCAGCCTCTGCTGCCTTATGAACCTTGATTATCTCAAGACGACGACGGAGCCAACTTACATTGAATCGCAATATCTCACAATTCGAGATCATTTCATCCCATTGGTGCAGCTCATGGTTTTTGACGTCTCGCAAGTGCATCTGATTCATTTCCTCGATGATCGGCAATAACCCAGGTACCGTGGTTAAAAGGGTTGGAAGAAAACCTTTCCACACTTCTGTGGTGGCAATGTGACCATACTTCTTCCAGATCTTGGTGTACAGAGATACATGACATTTGGGAACCACGAATACGCCGACCATTTCATTGTCTGGGAAGGTATTAATCAATGGGGCTTCGAATAAAAGTCCAGCGGTTGGGTATTCACGAGCATGGATACCGTCTTCGGTCTCCACGGATCCTACAGAATCTTCACATGCCTGGTTACTGCTTTCCTCAACCTCAACCACGGTCACAGACTTTCCACTATTTCTTCGTCTAGCATCGACGACGACACGGACATCCTCCTACGATGAAACGAAGGAGTGTTAATCTCGGGACTCAGTATAATCTCAAGAGTCATAGGTTTACTTACAGACGATCCAGCTTCAGCACAAGCCGATCCATACAGGGCAGGAGCTCTAACAGTCCGCTTAGGCCTTGCATTATGAGGAGTAGCATTCTTCTTACATTCCTACGACAAATCATTCTCTTGTGATAAACAATCTCGATTGAACAGAGACAAGAAAGGAGAATAAGAAGTGCACAACTTACTGAGATAGACGATGCTATTTCACGCTTCGACTGAAGATCATCTTGAGAAGAAATGTTATTGCTCGACATGGCGGCAAGAGGGTAGGATCAAAACTTCTCTGCACGATGAAGCTAACTCAGGAATGGAAGAAATATTTGCGTGGATCATAGATTTGGAGTCTTGAAGATATATATATGAGGCGATAGTCACACAGTCAACTCAATTACGAGTTTCAATGAAACCATAGGCTTCAAGGATCGATACCAAAGACGCGGAGGAAAATAACACACTGGGGACTGAACATCACGGTCAAAGGATGGGCCACGCGGCCTTGTACACGTCATGAATTCTCAGCTGTGTTATGTTACTTCTCGTGAAATCGACAAGTCATGATGAATTTGGATATATGGACATTGGTCCATGTCATGGATAAGAGGAAACCGACGATTAACAAAATGTTCATCATTCAGAAGAACAGTCTAATTGAAGTAAAGTCTTTAAACAGTCAAAAGAAAGATATCCACTATGAAGACTAAAAAGGGAACGCTCTACCATCTACAAGAAGATGGAAGTAAAACTACTCGTCGGACTCATCCGAATTGTCAGCTTCATCGTCACTGCCCTTCTCGGAATCATCTTCTTCAGAGTCACTTTCAGGATCATTGATGAAGTCCAGTGGACGGAAGATAACATCATCATCTGAATCCGAATTATCTTCTGCCGCAGCTTCAGCTTCAATTTTCTTCATCGTCCTCCGATGTTCTCTTTCATATCGATCAGGCTTAATGTAACGCTCGGATGGTTCCCATGTGATCTCTCCTTCGGAAGCATCAACATCAGAATCAGAAGGCATCCCATCCAAGAATTGACGCTTCTCCTCAACCCTCTGTCTCTTACGCCGGATGCGATCTTTTTCACGTTGACGGGAATCCTCCTTTTTGTCTTCAGCTCTTTTCTTTTCGAGTTCAGCAAAAGAGACTCTTAGCTTACCCAAAGGAACATTAGTCTTCGCCCCTTCCTGGGTAACCCTAGCCTTCAATTTCGCTACAGGAGCGTCGGAATCCTCATCAGAAGAGCCAGAGGAAGAAGCGGAATACCAGTAATCATAATTGATGTTACTGTTGGTCGACATTTTCTGGAACCGGAAGATCAAAGATTACTACTATGTAAACAAACCAACATCAGCAAAAGTGGTAACTCTTAACTCTTACCTTTTATACTTTCACTAACAATAGTGATAGTAATACTAGAGTTAGCACCCCAAAATCGTTCGTCTCTTCGAAAACTGCAAAAAACTAACGAAACTTTATTAATTTTCTGATTTTTCATAAAATCCCGGACACAATTTCCATAATGTGAACATTCACACAACTGACCTATGAAGTTTACAACAATAAAACATTTCATCATAAATATATTATCTATCTTCGAAGGTTCCTCAAAACCCACGTTTCTGATTTTTCGAAAAAACAACAATTAATGCAACTTGCATATATAAATTCTCAAAGAATTTTATCTAATGAAAACAAATTCATGCAAATAGAATATACCATCATATTTTACACAATATATGTCACGGCTACATATATATATAATTTTTTTTTCCTTCGTATCGTCGTTATTTGTCTTTAAAACGAAGGTTTATTTCAAAAAATATTGTGAAACCTCACATCTCATACATATAATAAAGTTTTGTATTTACATGAAAGCTCATAAGAAAAATTTTATCACTGGACACAAGTTCATCATACATATTTTCCTTCGTGTCATCGTTATTTGTCTTTAAAACGAAGGATTATTCAGATTTCATGAAAATTCACTTCTTTTACGATAAAACCGTGGCACGCATGAAAGCTCATACACTAAGTTTTATCACTGGACCTAGTTCCATATTAAAAAAAATCTCTCCTAAATCAGGGGTTATAGTTAGTTTTCAAAACTAACGATCGAGCGAACATACGTTTTCAAAAACGAGAGTTTTTTTTCATAAAACTCACACTAATATACACACATGTATATAACTTCATCATGATCAAAGCATGAAAAACTCAAGAGGATCATAAACATCAGCAAAAAAAAATACACGCACCTGGTCGGCCGGAATTTGGCCGGCGGCGAATGGACGACGACTGGCGGCGGCGGCGCCCGGCGGTCTTCTCCTGCTACTGGCGTGAAGGCGCTGAAGTGGTGGAGAGATGGTCGTGTGAGGAAAAAAAAAGAGGATTAATCCCTTTTATATCAATTTTATCTCCAAAACCTAATTTTCTAAGGATTTCCTTATTGGGCCCGACCCGCGAATCCTAACCGACCACGGACTCGTCATCCAAACCAGCGGTCCAACACCAATTTATGCTCATCAAACGATGCTCCAATCATGACATTGAATCCTTCATCAAGTCGTGGTTTGCTCATGCTCTCTAAATCCGGTAACGTCTCAACTTACGACTAAGTTCAATTACTGGTATTATTATTTATGGCCAGAAGATCACCATTTAATGCTGACTGAGGAACAAAGCTTTCCTCAGTAAGCAGGGGACTTAATGTAGATGGTGGATTTTCGACAAAGGCTAAATTCGTAAACTCATAATTATACGAAACTCCGATTCAGCAATCAGACGTGAGTATCGAGACACGAGTCTCTCATCGAATTCTCAACGGAGAGTACTTTCTCTCATAGTACATGTAGATATGTAGTCTCACGACTGGACAACGGCATATCTCATGAATACTGAATACTTTCAGTGATTATTTCTATATAGCATCACGAGATGGACAGCTCCTAGACAGCTTGCTCTGCTAGTATAGAGTGATACATCTTCAGGAACAAACAACGAGTTTACCCTGACTATATAAAGGATATGACTTACCGACAAGCACATATCGGGATAATTAATGCTCCTAGACAGCTTGCTCTGCTAGTATAGAGCCACAAAGTTAATTATTCCTAATTAAGATTGATTCTGCCGTGACATTCACTACTGAATTCCCGGAATAATCTATTATTGCTCCTATTCCATGGTCGAATCCACAACTGGTCCCATGGAATGACCATAACAATTGCTCCTATTCCATGGTCGAATCTGGTCCCCTGGAATGACAATAACAATTGTTCTGATTCTATGATCGAATCCACAACTTGATCTCATAGAATAGCAATAACTATATTATCTCATTACTCCGATTTCATGATCGAATCCACAACTGTTGTCATAAATGGTAATAGATAAACCTTAATTACTCTGATTCTATGGTCGAATGTACTATCCCATGGAATGGTAATGCTCACTTTATTATTCTGAATTCGTAGTCGAATCCTCAGCCGATCCTATGAATTAATAATAAACATCTTATTACTCAGTTTTGTGAATTATTCTCCACTGAATTCCACAATTAGTAATAAATAATCAACAACCGGGCATCTGAGCTACCTTTAAATAAGCCCCGATTCAAATGGTGAAGGTGTATTCAAAGGCGATACACTAACAGTCACCGCACGAACGAGTATTTCAAAAATACAACGAAACGATGAACCTATGCAAAATAGAGAAGAAAATAATAAATAATTAAAAATATTGACCAGGGTGCTGGGAGCACGGACACACGATCGACCGACTGTGTCATGGTCAATCCCACGCCAGTTTTATATTTTTAATGCATTTTTATTATTTTCCATGATTTGATGAAAATTCTCTCATTTTATCAAATCTCCTTCGTCTCGAGGAAACTCCTCGGTTTCATGGTACTTCCATAAATCCATAAAAATAATATAAGATTAAGGAAAGGAGTGTGGGGCGTGACCATTAGCCAACCGGCCATGCCTTGGTCCCAACCACCCCACACCCCACGGTTCTTTATTATTTTATTATTATTATTATTATTTCTCTAATTTCATGAAAAAACTCCTTGATTTCATGGTATTTTTGCACAAATCATCAAATAATAATAAGATAATATAAATTATGAAAACTTGTGGGACCGGGCCTTGGCCGGCCGGCCATGCCCTAGCCGGTCCCACATGCCCCTTTGTTTTATTATTTTATTATTAGTTTTCCTTGAATTCATCAAATTCCTTGATTTCATGGTATTTCTCTCAAATTAGGAAAAATTCCCTCAAATCATCAAAAATACCTAAAAATATTAAAAAATTATAAAAACTCGTGGGACCGAGCCCAAGCTGGCTGGCCAAGCCTCCACGGTCCCACACGCCCTTGTTTTTATTATTTTAATATTTCCAGATTCTAACCTTAATAATTTTATGATGACTTCATGGTCATTAATTTTATTAATTATGCTCGGTTCAATGACCAGTATTCTAATTAATATTTTTGGTACGCTGCCAATAATCCATTAGACGAGCAACGCATGCTCAGACGATCAAATATTCAACAATTCATCACATGAGCAACACTTTCTCAGATGATAAATATTTGCTCAAACCAAGGAATATTGGTTCAACAATCAATATTCAACGATCCACTGAATGAGCAATACTTGCTCACTTCATCATAAGAACTATACCTCTGTCTCATGACATGTTCAATTCATGAGTTTCAGAACATCATGTTCGACACTCAGCAACTACATGGACTCATCGTCCCATCAAACCACGAAGTAATCAATTGACTAACAAACCACGAGACGTCAGTCATGTCACTTGGGGGGATATCACTTAGGTTTTGGTCTGGCGGTCTACGGCACGTGTGTTCAAACACACGATGGAATGTGAGCAAGTCGTGCAATCAGTTAAAGGAATTCACGAGGTAGTGGGTGGAAAATCGACCAAGTCTCCACACGTTGAGCAACTGGTTTCAAACACGATCTCCACTTCCCCACTCCTTGATTCCATCAACTGTCACACTTCATGGAATCATGGTGTCTACAATTCCAGCAATATAAATAAGTCTCTGAATCATGATTGAAGCATCAACAGTATCATCAATCTCACGTCTCATCGACAACACGAGATCATAAACTCATAAATTGAGCAACTACTCTCAATTGAGCAATTTCAATCACTCAGAGCTTATCGTATTCGGAATTCACACACCCACAATCTTTGATTACCATCGATTCCACACATTTCTCAGCTTGCCTCCTACAGATCAACCCATCATCTCTTGTGACCGAATTTACTCTGGAACGGTCATGGTCTTGATTTAGGCCGGAGTACTACAGATTGATCTCTCGAATCTAAAGAACCCCCTTTGCAGCGGTGCATCTGTGTGAGGTTTAATATTTCACTCGGTTTGAGGAGTCTCCTCCGTACGGTCGTCTCCTCAATTCCTTAAAAACCAGCAAATCGTTTTTCCCCATCTACAGGTTCGTATTCCAAACAGTAAAGGAACAACAAATCTTTTTGGTATCAACTGTTTTCAACCAAGTGATGTGAGTTCGAAAAAAGGCTCCTCCGTTTACCGAAACAAGTATTGTGCACACCAAATATTATGAACCCAAATCAGAAATCTTCAAAGTCTTCTTTGTCTTCAAATCTTCTTAGATATTCAATAAACACTTGCACACGATCAACTTGAATCTCTTGTGATCAATCACGTACAGAACGGAGTCTGTTAACAATGGATTATCACAAGACGTCTTTAGATCTACGAACAGTCTAAAGATCCCCGTCGAAACTTCGATCTAATTTGAGTGAATCTTATATCAGAAGAGAAGATTCTCAAACATAAACAAACTAGGTGCAATCAAATTTCAACAACCGTTAGTCAATCAAATCAATCGAAAACTAATAATAAACCACAATTATCTAGTTTCCCACCAACTGTACTAATAGAGCTTCTCAATCCCAAAGAAGTCTTTAAAATGAGCGGCCGTAAGAGATTTCGCCTAATTAGGTTACTTTCCTCTCCGAATAGGCGGCTCCACCAGTAACAACACAACTAGGTAGTTGTTGATGGTGGTTTTTAGTTCAAGGCTAAAATTATAAAATCCTGCATCTAGTATGTTGTCATTTCGCAAAGAGACTGAGCCATGTAAAATTGATGAGTTCACAATCTTTTCACTTGCGCATTTATTGAGAAAATCAATATATTTACATGAAATTTATCCAGAATGGTGCATGTAGCAACAATCCCAGATATTCTGTGAATTTCGACACCTTTCCTGTATTATTCATTAATATAAGGCTCATTGAATACTTTTTGTGCTATGTTCCCCGGCTGAACCCTTAATATTGATATGACATGACAATTAGTGTTCACTCGCAGCAGAGTAGCATGAATTTCCCGAAGTATCAAGGTTAAGGCTTTGCATAAAAGTACTCAATCGGAAAGCATACTACTCTCTGGCAATAAATTTAAAGAACTCTGTGTCAATATGGAGAGTTCAATCAATTTTGTGATAATCCACGAGATTCAAATCTCAACCTAATAAATTTACAAAATTAGGGTTTTTGCGCCCTGCGCAGTATATCAGACCCTGCTGGTCGAAACTAAACCTAGGAAAACTAGGCAATTGATCCGCCATGGATTAGAAGGTGCAAAGTCCTACACAAAATTAGAAAACAAGGAATTAAAGGAGCCGCGGAAAATAATAGAAGCAAAAAAGGGAGGTGTGGCCGTGCCATAGGCCATCCGACGCCACCTGCAGATGGACACGCCCCCATGCTGCCTGACCGGCTCTCCTCTTTCCCATCGACCAATCAGGTCTCTTTAAATCCACCACATGCACATGAGTTGTGGCCGGGACCATACTTGTCGGCCCTCTTTCTTATCGTCCAATCAGGTCGCTATAAACCCGCCACGCGCACTAGAAGATGTGGCCACGCCCTATGTTTGACGGGCCCCTTTTCTATTGACCAATCATGTTGCTCTAAACCTGACACAATATTAAAAGAGGAAATTACACCGGATGGTCGCAATGCCAATTAGCTTGCCAAACCGCGCCAACATGCTAATGGCATGCCAAAGGTGTCAAACCGCGTGAACATGATATTAGCATGCCAACATGCCACAACAACATGCCAAACGTTTCATTCCGCCACAAACAACGCGCTTACGTGCTAACTCACTTTTTGTTCGTGGCCAACGCCATAACAGAGTCCAGTCAGGGTATCCCAACTAGAACACGATTTTGCTTTAGTGGCATTAGTTGAAACCCTAATTTTGGTCGTGGCTCAAATTACGCCACTTTGGCCCCACAACGTGCCACGAGCCATGCGGGACCCAAGAAACCCTAAAAATGGCGCCATACCATGGCCATGGTGGTATCAATTGAGTTGTAGTAAGATGATTCGTTCACTCAGATTTGTTGAGAATTTGTTTTAAGACTTAATAAAGAAAATAAGGAAAAATATATATACACAATTTGTCACAAGATGAAGAGACACTGAGACGCGGGATTTCACTACTTTTCATATTGTTGTGGTTCAGTCATTAACTGTAGATAATATGGCTCAAACAAAAAACGTTGTGACTCTAGTTCTTTGCCAAAAATAGATTTGATAAAATATTATTTGTAAGTTATAAGTATGACGCATCTAAAGTAATTAAAACTAAGCATGCGGCATCCAACAAAATAACAAGTAATTAATAGAAATCATAAAGCAATTAAATCTATGCAAAAGTCAATAAACGAATTAATTCATTTACCACAATCATGAAAAGTTGCTTCCTCCGTTGTCCCAGTGATGGGGTTTAGCTTCTCATGGTGAAAACACTCTCAAAAGATTTTTTATTACTCAAAAAGTGCTTACAATGGTGAAAATGGAGAAAATAATCAAAGCAGCTAGTTTGCAATGCTTTATGAGCGTTACAAACTCGCTGTACAGAATGGGCGTTGCGAACTGAAGATATACGTTACTGATGGACTGTTACAAACTTGAAATATACGACCCTAGAAAACGACTGTCCTTAACAGCTAATGTTCTTCATGTTCATCTTCTCTGCAGCAGCAGAAACTTCTCTCTGCAACTCGTGATTTGATCACTCTGTTGCTCTCTGTTCTAACCCCTAACTCTCCATACCCCTTCTATGATACAACATAAGCCTTTACATAGCTAACAGAACCAAGAAATGTCGCACAATCACTCCAAAAATTCTTCCATTACTCGGCAGTAAATGCAAATATTCTCGAGATATTTTTGTTCCTGATTTATCTTCTCACGCTGTTTTCTCGTGTAAAAACACTCCAAACACGTTCATTCATCATCCAAGAAGTGGTTAAACTCGCAGCAGGCACATGAAAACCTCTTAATCACATACAGAAAACTCGGGTTACTCGTGATACTCTGTTTTATCCAAAAGCAATGATTTGGCCCTTGTTGATCGATTCTAACCCATATACCCGTCCTGTTTTGTCATAACAGGACCATACTAATCCAAATTACCGATAAAATCTCTCTCAAATCATTCCCTATTTCAAACTAAAAACCCGTGAGAAACCATCCTTCCCTGTCTTGCAAAGTCCACGTATACAGCCCTAGTTTATCGAAACTAAAAACGTTAACAGCCCTGTTTAGGTGTAACAGGGTGAATATAACCAATTGTAGCGATTAAATCTCCCTGGAATACCTAGAAAATTCGAACCCTAATTCTTCCCGTACGCTGCAACTGTTCCCGCCAAAACTGGATTTTGAAAGGTTGGGGATGACCTCCCCCTAAAAGATAAGGGGGTGCTATAGCATTCGGCGCCCTGGGGTGCAAATAGTAATGGTGGTGCCCCTTAGTAATTGAGTGCCCCTTAACTGAAATTGGGGTCCATTTAGCAGCTGTCCTCCCAGGGTCCAAATAACACTTTTTGAGAAACTTTTTCCACACAAGTGTATTTCTCCAAAAACACCTACACAAACATAAAACACCATAATAAGTACAAAATCAAGCACTAACAATAGAGACACAGAGGACAATTCAGATACAAGAATGTGTCTATCAAATACCCCCAAACTTATTATTTGCTAGTCCTCAAGCAAAACTAATAAAAAATAAAACCGAGTTAATATCGGGAGGGTTTACCAGAGGTGTACCCACAAAACCTTTACTCCAAACCCTAGCTATCTATGCAGAACCTTGGAAGGCACTAAAGAATCTCCTTGGTTGGCATACAGTCATTGACTATACGAGGAAGTGCCCTGATGCGAAATTCCAATTGTTGTATACGAGTTCGCACTCAAGCATACTAAAATTCATATAAAGTGACAGAGCTCTACTCAGATAGTTTCTGTACATCATAACCGGAGTCAACCAATCACATGGAAAGATTAAGAAGATGGATAAAGAGAAAAGATAGATGGTTTAAAGTGAACAGTGTTTCCCATATCTGTCTGAAGGCCTCTGCCAAGATGGACCTATCCTAATGGACTGAGATATCGGTCTGACTAATATCAACACAACTGGCATATACAAGGGGACCAGTGGTCGATAAACCTAACTCTAGGTCAACACAACTGGCATATACAAGGGCACCAGTGGTCGACTTTATTGAATTTATTCCGGTTGTTCTGATGGTCTGGTCTTAATTTATTTATTTATTTATTTTTTTGCTATCTCAATCACCCTATCTCACCCTAGCAAATGTTACAACTTGAATCGTGTGCCCCACCAAATCACTTAAAAAATAAAAACAGAAGGATTAGGATTCAACGAGATATGGCGAAACTACCATGTTTTTTTTTAATTCTAACACCTGAGCTCTGTGCTTTTATGAATAGACTCTTTAGATGTTTCCATCTAATCAGATTGGTTCCTCAACTCCTACAACCAAGATGTTTCCATCCACTTAGATAGGTTAGTTCTATCCTTAATAGGCATAAATTTCTAGGCTCTGGAGTTTATTTATACTGCAACTAAAAAGTTTCTCCCATACCCCCAAACTTAAATCTAACATTGTCCTCAATGTTCTAAAGATGAAATTAAAAGCATGAACAAGGAGAAACTGTTACCAATTGAAGCAAAAGAGATAAGGAAAGATATTACCGTGTCGCAAGAGCATGGGTTACCTCCCAAGAAGTGCTAAGTTTATAGTCTTCAGCCAGACTAAGAAAGGATTAGTCACCTCGTAGAATCATATAGCAGTAGACGGAATAATTGTGGGTCATCTGGATCAAAAAGTGTTACCCACAAGAAGAGGAAAGTGCAACAAACCAAGAAGATACCGAACATACCCTTGCTTAAGACAACTACAAAGTTTTCATCGGTTGTGGTTCAGGATCAGGCTCTATAAAAGGGTCTAAATAAAAAGTTTTCATCGGTTGAATTTCCTCAAAGATAAGATCCGGTTCAGGTATTAGAGTCTGGAAAAGCTCAACTAAGAACTTAGAAGCACATAACAACAACCTGAATAATTGGGGATCCTCTAAGTCAATTAGATTGACTCACATAATTGACCACAATAATGGTCATTCTTAAGAAAATGTGTCGACCCTAATATCCTAAAGTAATTAGGTTTAGTCTCAAAACTTAATAACCGACACATCTAAAAATCATATGTTCCCACAATTGGAAGAAAAGTTTTTGGTAGGAAAACAAATTCAATCTTGGTATCATAGCCTGGGTTAACCACATCAACCAGAGGATGGGTTTCTAACGATTGAGCTCTCTTATGGACACAACTAGGTTCAGGAAAAAGTGTATGAAGATAATCTTGTAAGATGGTTGAGGCAAAAATGTCAAGTCCTACACAAGGGAACTTAAGATTTAAAGGTAAGGCACCAGGAAAGTGATAATCACCCCCAAACTTAGAGTTTTCAGTGTCTCTAGATAGACTATTCACAATCTCCCTAATTTCTAGATCATCAGATTCCTGAAAATGGTCAATTGATTCTTCTAAGTTATTATCAGGTCATTCATCCTTACTCACCTCTACCAGTTTAAGGTCTTCTAAGACTAGTGTTTCTAAAACAGTATTCTCAGGGTAAACTCTTTCCTCTAAACCATCATCACAATCATAAAAAAGATTATCGGCGAAAGTTTCTAGTAAAGGCTCATTAACTAAGGTGTTAATCATAGTTACTTCTTCCGATTCACTGATAGGCACATCAAAAGATGGATTATCCAATACACTGCAGGATAAAGAATCATGAACTACATCGTCTAAAACGGTGGTATCTCTAGTAAAATCCTCATCCTTTTGAATAGGTGAATAGTTATTAAAATTATTTGGATTTGTATTACAAACAACACCATCATTATAAAGCTCAACCGGGTTAACAAATTCCTGATCACTATGCCTACATATTTCATGTTCTTCATCAATACTATCCTCATCATAATCATCTTTATAATAACATGAAAAAGATCGAACCTCATCAAAACAAGTAGTGTTACCAATTCTAACCTCGTCATCTTGATTATGTGAATAAAAACTATCCTTATTTTCAAGGGTGGTATTGGGAACACTATACTGGAAATTAAGACTATCCTGAGCAAGTTTTTCCACAATCCTATTTGTACTCTCAGTAAATTGCTTGAGGGACTCTTCTAGAGACATCTTAGTTGACTGCTCTACGGACTCTTCTGTGAGAAGAATATTATAAGTCTCTTTCATAAATAACTTCCGTGTTGACTCATTGAAACTCTTGAGAGACTCTTCCATAGAAATAGAAGGATTGTTTTGCTCGTATGACCTGTGAGTATGTGCATAGTAATTGGGCTCACAATGGTATGGACCATAACCTTCAAAAGTTTCGCGTTCCCAATCACTATTCACACTATGGTCATAAAAAGGATAATGTCCAAGCTGCTCAGTCGGATACTCATTGTATTGGCTATTATAATGCCAGTTCGACATCCTAATCGCAAGGGAATTCTAAACAAACACAAAGAAGGCTGACTCGACCACAACAAGACTATTTTATCTAGCAAACAAAAAGCATAATGGCTCCACTTAGATTGTTTCTAGACCAGCTTCTAATCCTTCGAAATGGAATTCGTTACAATTGAAGAAAACCCCTCTGTAATCAATCCGAGTCAAAGTAAGTTGAATAGAGGCGAGGGAAGCTCAGTGGAGCTTTGATACCCAAGGCCTCACCGGTATTACAAGGCGGTGCAGTCACGCATTCAACTCACAGATACCATCATGAACTTCGAAGTATGCTCAATAGAGCAACCAATATTTTTCGAACGACTTTCCTATTCAGCTCGTTACCCTACCGGTCTCGTTTTAGTCAAAATTTTAAGGCTTAGGTTCGCGTAGGTTACGTGTTCCTAAGGCGGGCAAGAAGAGAACGGTGATGAAATACGAACCCTTATCTTGTATGGCCAGGCCTTGCCCTTTACTAGGAAATTAAAACAGCCGTATTCGATTCCTCAACATATATGCATACAAAATCATCCAGTAAACCCGCTGACAGGGGATTCGCGGGTGTTTAGAATTCTTACCTCCCGTTCCAGACGGGGGATGAACCGTTGAAGTCGACTCGGGCCACGACTCATATGTCATGTACGAACCCGAGGGGCCGAGGCGATATCGTCATCGTCGTCCTTCCCTGTGCAGTTTATATTTGAAACTACCCTTCCGTAGGGTTTAAAAACAATTAATGTCCAATGTCCAAAAATAAAGTCCAAAAAGAAAAAAGGTCCAAAAATAAAAGATTACAGAAATAAAAACCTTAATTACAGTTTCTAAAAAAATATAATAAAATTATTTACAAAATCTTCTTCTTCACTCCTTTTGGATTTCTCTTTTCTTTCCTTTTTGGGCTTTGCCTTTCTTTTCAACATTTTCTCCCTTTTCTTTAGCTTAGCTCCAAATCTGAAAGCAAATAAGAAATACCAAAACGCATAAAAAAGAACAAAAATAATAAAAAGAAAACCTAAAAACAAATTTATAAACAAATTCGCGTCGGCAGCGCCAAAAATTGGTGGTATTTTCAGTTGAGTTGTAGTAAGATGATTCGTTCACTCAGATTTGTTGAGAATTTGTTTTAAGACTTAATAAAGAAAATAAGGAAAAATATATATACACAATTTGTCACAAGATGAAGAGACACTGAGACGCGGGATTTCACTACTTTCATATTGTTGTGGTTCAGTCATTAACTCTAGATAATATGGCTCAAACAAAAGAAGTTGTGACTCTAGTTCTTTGCCAAAAATAGATTTCATAAAATATTAATTGTAAGTTATAAGCATGACGCATCTAAAGTAATTAAAACTAAGCATGCGGCATCTAACAAAATAACAAGTAATTAATAGAAATCATAAAGCAATTAAATCTATGCAAAAGTCAATAAAAGAATTAATTCATTTACCAAAATCATGAAAATTTGCTTCCTCCATTGTCCCAGTTATGGGGTTTAGATTCTCATGGTGAAAACACTCTCAAAAGATTTTTTATTACTCAAAAAGTGCTTACAATGGTGAAAATGGAGAAAATAATCAAAGCAGCTAGTTTGCAACGCTTTATGAGCGTTACAGACTCGTTGTACAGAACGGGCGTTGCGAACTGAAGATATACGTTACTGATAGACTGTTACAGACTTGAAATATACGACCCTCGAAAACGACTGTCCTTAACAGCTAATGTTCTTCATGTTCATCTTCTCTGCAGCAGCAGAAACTTCTCTCTACAACTCGTGATTTGATCACTCTGTTGCTCTCTGTTCTAACCCATAACTCTCCATCCCCTTCTATAATACATAAGCCTTTATATAGCTAACAACACCAAGAAATCTCGCGCAATCACTCCAAAAATTCTTCCATTACTCGGCAGTAAATGCAAATATTCTCGAGATATTTTCGTTCCTGATTTATCTTCTCACGCTGTTTTCTCGTGTAAAAACTCTCCAAACACGTTCATTCATCATCCAAGAAGTGGTTAAACTCACAGCAGGCACATGCAAACCTCTTAATCACACACAGAAAACTCGGGTTACTCGTGATACTCTGTTTTATCCAAAATCAATGATTAGGCCCTTGTTGATCGATTCTAACCCATTACCCGTCCTGTTTTGTCGTAACAGGACCATACTAATCCAAATTACCGATAAAATCTCTCTCAAATCATTCCCTATTTCAAACTAAAAACCCGTGAGAAACCATCCTTCCCTGTTTTGCAAAGTCCACGTATACAACCCAAGTTTATCGAAACTAAACACGTTACCAGCCCTGTTTAGGTGTAACAGGGTGAATATAATCAATTGTAGCGATTAAATCTCCCTGGAATACCTAGAAAATTCGAACCCTAATTCTTCCCGTACGCTGCAACTGTTCCCGCCAAAACTGGATTTTGAAAGGTTGGGGATGACCTCCCCCTAAACTGTTTTGACATAACTTTTGCATACGATGTCCGAATTTAGTGATTTTTGGCTCGTTTTAACCGTAAAAAAAAATCTACACATATATGATCAGTAGATATCAACATCATAAAGTTAAAATTACCGTTTTTATCAAAGGTTCAAATATAGATAGAGAGGGTATGAGAATAGAAGACATGAAATCTCCCTAAAGATGTTAATTAGTCATATAATAACCTAGAAATCATGTGCTTAGTTTCATATGCTTCCTCACCTTTCAAAAGATTGAGAACCAAGGTGAGCATGCACTTTCTAACACAACTAGGTTGTGTTGAGTTGATCCTTGTCTTGTTCGTCACGAGTGACTAAGACAAAATTATCATTCTTGACCTCTTGCTTGGTTTGTTTTCTCTTGTTCCATCTCTTGTTTTTCTTCTTTGACTTGTGATGAAGAGTTTCATTATCACAACGTTCACTAGTACAAGAGATTTCAGACATGATGTCTTTCTTTAGTCTTTCAAGAAAACTCTTGTAATTATTGTCGCCAACAATTAACAACTGAGAGTCATTCTTGTGACTAACTTTTGGTCCCTTCTTGGTTATGGAGGACTTCGGGACCCATTTAGAGTTGGGTTTTGCAGGAGCAGCCTTCTCCTTCATACAATTAGGATCATTGTCCTTTTGAATATTTTGCGAAACACCCTTTCTCCAATTCGGAACGTCAGATCTTGTCTTTGCATTTACAAAGTTATCTCTCTTTCTATATTCGGGTCTTTTATGAGATGACCTTATCGAGCGATATGCAAAATTTGAACTATCATTATAATAATTCTTTTGCCTAAACTTAGGACAACAAAGATCTGAGTTCTTATGAGGAGAAAACTTAGCAAATTCGTTTGATACAAAAGAAAGTGCATCTTGCATATTACGAACTTTGCATCACCATTGCAAGTGTCCTTTATTGCCACAATAATAACAATGCTTAGTATAAATATACGAAGTATGATTTTTGATGTTACTTTTTGTAGATTCTCTTGCATTGGAGATCGACGAGTTTTCTTCTTCTTCTTCTTGTCTTTGTTCAACGTTGTTGCTTTCTTGACATTAGCAGAAATGCCTTCTTTGATTACTGCTGGTTGAACACTATTCTTAGGCTTGACAGAATTTTCTTGTTTACAAGAAATATGAGCATCTTTGTCATCAGTGGAAGCTCTGGTTGAGTAGAATTAGTATCTTTAACAAATTTTACCTCTTTGTTAATATTTGAAGCATCTATTCTCTTATAGCCCAATCCTCGTGTATCACGATGATTTCTACTTGCTTCTAACATTGAGGTTAAATTGTTTGAGCTAACATTGAACTTTTTAAGGTCCAAAATTTCTTCTTCCAATGTCTTGATTTTATCAAGAGCACCAGCTAGATCAGCCTTAAGATGTTTTTATCGTGAGAGATATACACCTTCTTTCTCTTCAAAACTCTTTGGTTGAGAATTAACTCTTGCTTCAGATTCAGCAAGTTTATTTTTTGACAAAAAGAGATCTCTTCGAAGATTTTCACATTCTAATTTCTTAGAATTTAGCTCTTCAATACGATATTTAAGAAGAGAATCACTGATTTGGTAACCAATATAATATCCTTGAAAAACCTTATTCAATTTCTTGTTTTCAAGACAAAGATGAGTCATAAGACCAACGAAATCTGAAGAACTCAGTTTTTTATTTTTCAAAGGATTCAATAGTTTAGAGTATTCTGAGATATCATATTCTACTTCTCGTTCAAAATCTGAGTCATCATCATCGAAAATTTCATCAATCCTTTCTTCTAGATAAATTTTCCAGTTGTCATCGGTTTCTATATCATTAACAAGATTAACTTGTCTGGTAGAATCTCTAGAGATGATTTCTTCAGATATTGAATCGTAGATGCCATCATCAAGTGATAATTCAAAACGCTTGATGTCTTGCTTTACGTTAACTGAATCATTCATTAGATTCAATTCTTATAGGTTGGATCGCACCAAACACAGATTGTTAGATCTTTTCGTGTTTGCCTGCTCTGATACTAATTGAAAAGACGAGGGTACCCAAATATACCTCAATCTAAAACTTTTCCACCTATAAGTCTTTTCTCCGAAAGAGTCGAGACAATACAACTAATCGGTTCACACTTTGTGTGATCGTCTATTGATACGAGATCGAGACAATACAACAACGAAGTGTGTTTACTTGATAAAAGGTTCGGATTTAACCAAACAATAGGATTACTATCAAGTAAATAGGAATTAACGTTTGTGCAATTTACTTCTAATTATAATAAAAGCAATTATAATTGCGGAAATAGAAAAGTAAAACACACAGCAAGATTTTGTTAACGAGGAACCGCAAATGCAGAAAAACCCCGGGACCTTGTCCAGAATTGAATAATCTCAGGATTAAGCCGCTATACAAAATCAAACCAACTTCGTATAGTTGAGACCATGCAACTAAACCTATAGTTCACCTAGTTTCGTTTGTATTCCCACGCCTCCAACTCGTAATAAGTCAAGTACTTGGAACAATTCCTTTGGTTCGTATTCCAAACAGTAAAGGAACAACAAATCTGTTTGGTATCAACCCTTTTCAATCAAGTGATGTGAGTTCGACAAAAGGCTCTTCCGTTTATCTCAATAAACTCCTTTGTCAGGTCCTTAGATCTATCTACTAACAATTACCGAAGTAATCGTCTAGATTTTGCAATCAATACTTTGAATCACAAAGAAACGTATTGATGCCGATCTACTCAACTAATCAATACAATCTACCACAAGGATAAACTGATTATAGTTGGATCCTATTTCACCGAAACAAGTATTGTGCACACCAAAGATTATGAACCCAAATCAGAAATCTTCAAAGTCTTCTTTGTATTCAAATCTTCTCAGATCTTCAATAAGCACCTGCACACAATCAACTTGAATCTCTTGTGATCAATCACGCACGGAACGGAGTCTGTTAACAATGGATTATCACAAGACGTATATATCTACAAACAGTCTAAAGATCCCCGTTGAAACTTCGATCTAGTTTGAGTGAAACTTATATCAGAAGAGAATATTCTTAGGCATAAACAAACTAGGTGCAATCAAAGTTCAACAAGCGTTAGTCAATTAAATCAATCGAAAACTAATAATAAACCGCAATTATCTAGTTTCCCAACAACGGTACTAATACAGCTTCTCAATCCCAAAGAAGTATTTAAACTGAGCATCCGTAAGAGATTTCGCATAATTAGGTTACTTTCCTCTCCGAATAGACGGCTCCAGCAGTAACAACATAACTAGGTAGTTTTGCTGGCTCTAAGGATTAGTTTGCTAGAAATGCAAACTTTGATATTTATAGACCAAGGAAGTTTGGATACCAAGGAATTTCCAAAACCGAAAATATTCTCAAGATATGCAATATATTCCAGATTCGGTTTCCATAATTCCTGGAAATGCTTTGTCCAAACATTGACCAAAAATCTCTTAGAAAATCTCCAATTAGTAAATGCACATTACCAATTTTCATTTTCCAAAAATAAAATTTAAAACCTTAATTAAAATATTCTCAACTTATTTTTCGATCCGGGATTTTCCTTTAGCTATTAAGGAATATCTTTGAACAATAAAAGATAACGTTACTGCACATGTTCAAAGTATGTCGACATCTTTACTTTGTAAGTCCTCTTTCATACTTACAATCTTGAAACCGATTAGCCACACTTCTAAACGAATTTAGAATTGGTTCATCTGGATTTCAAGAACTATGTGATTGATTGAGAACACTCAATCATAAATCATGGGTTTCACGGTTCTACCAAAACAAGTTTCGGTTCTACCTCCATGTGAGTATTGTGCATAGCCACACTAGCTTTCCAAAAATTCGGTTGACTAGGTACTAGGATCGGTTCCCCACATACTTATGGTAACTGCTTGTATTTGCTGCACATGTCCATAGGATCGGTTCCTCTTTCACTAAAAACTTGTTGCACATGTTCATAGGATCGGTTCCCCCATCTACTAAAAACGTGTTGCACCTCTTACAAGGATCGATTCCCCTTTTATGATCCGTTGCACCTCTTCATAGGATCGGTTCCCCTTTGCCTAGAGTTGGTCATACCAATAACACTAAATCAATCATACCATCTCAGATGATTACTTAAGATTGGTTTCACTAATAAAAGTCATACCAATACGAAAGTCAGGCCTTGTGAATAGTTTTACCAAGAACATAAACAAGTCATGAGCGGTTATACTAATCACACATATTGGTAGTTCAAAAGATATGCAATGAATAACAATACCAATAAGCCTAGCGATTTTCCTTTCGATTCACCAAACAGGTTCATGAATTTAGTTCCTTTAAACTAATGTAAAACATTATTTCCTAGGATGAAATCTTCACCTCATACCCATACATAATCACAATAGCATTCAAACGATTATGTTGATGTCTTATATATGAAGTTCAAAAGATAAGCATTATACTTCGTATTATATTCCTTAATACTATGTCTAACTAGAGTGTAATCATTCATGCTTCGCAGTTATGTTTTCAATATGCACGACTTGAAAGATACGTTAGGGAATGAAACAGTTCAAGTCAAATATCACTAACCTCAAGTGGAAGGATGATGTCGTCGTTGTAGCTCCTTACTTATTCACTTCTTCAAGTCTTCGCAATACTTGTAATGTCTCATATCCTAATACTTTCAAGTTAACCTATACAAAGTTGACTCTAGAACATAATCAGGCGACTCTTTAAATGAGTTTTGATTCACTAAAATATGACAACCAAACTTGACATACCAACGCTTGGTGGGCTCAACCGAGCTATGCTCTAACAATATTGATGTCGATCTACTCAACTAATCAATCAAGGTTATCACAAAGATAAACCGATTATAGTTGGATCCCCAGCCGATCAAGTTTTGTGCACACCAAAGATTATGAACTCAAACAAGCAATCTTCTTTGTCTTCAAATCTTCTTAGATCTTCAATAAATACCTGCACACAATTAACTTGAATCTTTTGTGATTAATCACACACAAAACGGAGTCTGTTATCAATGGATTATCACAAGACGTCTTTAGATCTACAAAAAGTCTAAAGATCATCGTCGAAACTTCGATCTAGTTTGAGTGAATCTTATATCAGAAGAGAAGATTCTCAAGCATAAAAAAACTAGGTGCAATCAAAGTTCCACCACTGTTAGTTAATTAAATCAATCGAAAACTAATAATAAACTGCAATTATATAGTTTCCCACCAACGGTACTCGTAGAGCTTCCCAATCCCAAAGAAGTCTTTAGAACGAGCGGTCGTAAGAGATTTCGCCTAATTAGGGTACTTTCCTCTCCGAATAGACGGCTCCACCAGTAACAACACAACTAGGTAGTTTTGCTGGCTCTAAGGATTAGTTTGCTCGAAATGCAAACATCAATATTTATAGACCATGGAAGTTTGGACACCAAGGAATTTCCAAAACCGAAAATATTCTCAAGATATACAATATATTTCCAAATTCGGTTTTCATAATTCCTGGAAATGCTCTGTCCAAATATTGACAGAAATCTCAGTAGAAAATCTCCAGTTAGTAAATGCACATTATCAATTTTTATTTTCTAAAGATATGCATTTTAATTGCTGGAAATTAAAAGCATATAAAACTAAAAACCTTAATTAAAAGATTCTCAATTTATTTCGATTCGGGATTCTTTCCTTTAGCTATTAAAGAATATCTTTGAACAATAAAAGATAAGAGTTATTGCACGTGTTCAAAGTATGTCGACATCTTTACTTTGTAAATCCTTTTTCATATTTACAATCTTGGAACCGATTTGCCACACTTCCAAACGAGTTTAGAATTGGTTCATTTGATTTCCAAGAACTATGTGATTGATCAAAAACATTCAATCACCATTCATGGGTTTAACGGTTCTACCAAAAAAAGTTTCAATTCTACCTCCATGTGGGTACTAGGATCGGTCACACTAGTTACCAAAAGTTGGTTGACTAGGTACTAGGATCGGTTACCACATATATATGGTATAAATTTGTATTCGGTTGCACAAGTTATAGGATCGATCACACCAATTACTAAAACTTGTTAACCTACTACAAGGATCGATTACACATCTTGTGATTAGTCCCAACCAAGTTCTAGGATCGGTCACCCAATGACTAGGAATGGTCACACCAATTACAAATATCGATCATAGTATCTCAGGTGATTACTTATGATCGGTTTCAGTAGTAAAAGTCATACCAACACAAAAGTCAGGCATTGTGAATAGTTTTACCAAGATACATAAACAAGTTATGAGCAGTTATACTAAACACACATATTGGTAATCCAAAGATTTGCAATGAATAACAGTACCAATAAGCCTAGCGATTTCCCTTTCGATTCATATAACAAGTTTATGAATTGTACTTCCTTTAAATGAATGTAAAACATTGTTTCCTAGGACGAAATCTTCACCCATACCCATACACATAATCACAATAGCATTCATACGATTATGTTGATGCCTTAGATACGAAGTTCAAAAGATAGACGTTATACTTCGTATTGTAATTCCTTAGTACTTGGCAGGCCTAGACAGGTGTATAAAAATGATGCGATGAAAACGGGCCTACAGTAATACCGCAAGTGCACGGTCGTCAGTTGTAGCTCGTGCAAGTACGGGTCGATCCACAGAGATTGGGTGTGTTTCGGAAGTGTTTTAGCTAATTGGGTTTCTAGTTTGCTTTGGGCTTAGAAGCCTTTTGGCTTAAATTGGGCTTTGAGTACTAATGGGTTTGAATGCCCTTTGAATGAATTGGGCTTAGTGGGTTTGTCAAAAATAAAATGAACTGAGCTTGGGCTCAGTTATCTTTGAAGTGTAAATGGGCTTTGGCCTTAAACTTAAGCTTTTGATTAAGCCCACAGTTAATTGGATTGGTTTTTTTAACCTTAACCTAAACTGGGCTTTGAGCCTTAATGCAATGGGCCTCAGTGAACTAAACCTTGGGCTTTTGTTTCAGTCAAGAACCTGGGCCTTTGGTTAAGCCTGGATTGGATTGGGCTCAACTTTTGAAGTGAGCTTTGGGCTGCAGGAACTGAAGTAGCAGTGGAGAGCAAAGCAAACAGCAGCAGTGCAAGAGGCACAGAAGTGGATTGGCAGCAGCAGCTGCAGAGGCTCAGATGCAGGAGGCAACAGCAGCTACAGGGCAAGGAGTGGCAGCAGCAGGCAGAAAAAGGAAGAGGTGCAGCAGAAGAAGCAAAGCAGCACAAGTGCTGCAGTAGAAGAGAAAGGCAGCTGCAGCTTGGCAGCAGCAGTTGCAGAGGCAGCTGCAGCTTGGCAGCAGCTAGGAAGGCAATGCACAGCACAAGGCAAAGATGGAGTAACAGCAGGGGAAACAAACAATGCAGAGCAATGAAAGAAAAACTAAACAGCAAAAACAAAACAAAAGCAAAGTGAAATGACACAAAGGCAACTAGCCTAAGGCAGGGGAAGAAGGGTTAAGCTAACATGGAGCTAAACTAAGGCACTCTTTTAGAGTGGGAAGAGAGCTAGCTTGCTCATTGTCACTAGTGAGCACTAGTTTCTTCCCACTACTCAATTAACACTATGCAGCAAGGTTTAAGCAATTACATGGAGTGGGAAGAAAATTAGCTTGCTATGAGCACTAATTTCTCCCCACTGCTCAATCAAAACAGTGCTTTAAAGGCTTCTAGCCTAGCATTCCATCAAACTAACATTACAAGACAGTGAATTGGAACAACAAATGAACATTAATCTAACAGTGAGCTAACATGACAACATTGCAATACTAACAGGAATTAATAGTGAGTAACAGTGAGTAACATTGAGTAACATGGCAAACTAACATAACATGGCAAACTAACATGACAACAAATGCAATTAAGAGTGAAAGTGCAACTAACAGGAGCAATGAAAGTTAACAGGAGCATCACATTACAAACTAACAGTGCAATTTAACAGTGCAAGAATTGAAATTGAACTAACCCAAATTGGGTGGAAACTTGGCTAGTCCAAGAACAAGTTTTAACATCTCATACACATCCCCTTTTATACCCAAATTAGCAAATTAGGGTTTACACCCATTTTCCCCCAAATCAGAAAATTAGGGCAATTTTAAATTACATAAAATTTACCTACAAACTCCCAAAATTTGCTCGACCCATGCTTCTTGATGTCCCTCTGATGCTCTTCCTGCTCCTATTGTCCCCTAATTTCTAGCTATTTTACTCACCCCAAAACCTAGGGTTTCAGAGGTTGTGAGATGAAGAAAATAGCTAGGCTAGGGTGTTGTCGGGTGTTGGAGATGGTGGTGGCAGTGATGGAACTGGTGGTGGTGAGGGAATGGTTGCGGCAGAGGAGACAGAGGAGGAGGTGGTGTTGCAGAGCTCTGCAATTTTTTTGGGAAGAAGGGGAAGAAGAGCTCGGGAGAAGAATGGGAGAAGGGTCTGTTTGTTTGGGGTGGATGGGTTCGGTGCTAGGGTGTGAAGCGGCTGCATCGAGTTCGATATTTGCGAAGCTTAGATGTTGGATCATTAGATCTGAGTGGAATCGAACGGATAGATGGAAGGGTGTGTGAAGCGACCGTCGGATTCTGAGGTGCAACGAATTTAACGGCACCAGATGGAGTTAGGTGCTGTAGTGTAAGGCGGAGATATCAAACTTTGATGCACAGCAAGGGAGCGACCGTTGGATTCAACTACCATCTAATCTGAAGGCTTGGAATTTCAGCGCTGTGGTGCTTGGCAGAGACTTCCGATTTTGATGCTCTATGAAGGAGCGACCGTCGGATGCTTCTGAGAACTGATCTGATGGCTGAGAACGGAGGCGCTTTTGTGTGTAGAAAATGAGGTTGTGCGCACCATTCTTCGCGGTTTCCTTGCGTAATTTCTCCCGGCTTTTCACTACTTTTCTGCTCTTTTCGCTCCGCGACTCATCCGAACTTTATTTATTACCTAAAAATGCAAAATTAATTAATAAAAATATTTATTCTTGAAAACAATGAAAATACAGAATATGGGATAAAATGTAGAATTAATGCGCAAGAGATGAGTTAAATGCCAACAAAAAGGGATAAATATATACAATATTTGGCACTCATCAAATACCCCCAAACCTGAATTTTACTTGTCCTCAAGTAAAAACAAACTAAGGAAATCCTAACTATACCACTGTCGCTGGTCTCTCGAATGCATTTAGCGTATGCACTAAGCCTTTTAAACCACTAAGTGTCCCTAGTGGACGAGTTGAACTTTCGTGAAGGTTTACCAGAGGTGTGCCTACAAAACCTAAGGACAAAATATAAGCTCAGATTCCATCAAACGTGACATGTGCAAAACAGTTAAGCTCACAGCAAAATGGAGATGTCAATCTAGCTATCGAAGGCACAATCCTAGCACTGATAACAAATAAGGACATGTGATAAGAGTGTAAAGTGTATCTACACATGTGTAAAGAAAGATCTGAAGTTATGACTACTAATCACCAAGAGATAGTTTCTCAGGCTAAGAACTGAGGTCGAAATCTAGCTAGCTGTCCGGACTTTACGAGAATTGTGAATGAGTTGGAGGTATTTCACAATTTCTCGCGTTGTACATCAATGGCATACACCCTTCCTTGCTTATTACAATGAAACAACAAAATGACTATTTACATGACTCTTATTTACATTGACAAATCTCTTTTTATTTTTGGAACAAGAGATGATGGAATTGATAAATACTTGATTTTTTTTTTTTTTGGTATTTTTCTGATATTTTTTTTTTTTTTTTTTTTTTTTGAATATATACATCGTTTTTTTTTTTTTTTTTTTTTTTTTGAACTGGAAACACTTTTGATAATATACAAAAGGAAACAAAAGATTACATGACACTTTGCAAGAGGTAGCCCTTTTTGATGCACCCAGTTAAATTCGATGGTTGTTTTCTTAATGTAACCTCCACCTTCTATCCCAACCAACCAAAGAACAAGCTAGTCAAGTTTCGTTCAGTATTCTAAAGTGATTGGCAATCGTAACTTCCTATCCAACACCTTGAAGATCGAGGCCATACATGTATTGGTAGATCGTGCGCGTGCAAATTTCTTATCACTATGTGAATTGTGCTAGAATCAGGGTGCCTAAATATCTAGACTAAGACTCCTAATAAAAATACATATTTGCACAAGAGTCAACATTTCAAGGTAAATGAGCTCCATTTTTTTATTTTCTTTTTAATTTTTTTTGAATTTTTATTTTTTTAATTTTTTCAAAAAGAAGAAGGAGTTCGTTTTTAATTATAGCATATTATCGTGGCATCTACTCTATACCCCCAAACCTAAACTAAACATTGTCCTCAATGTTTCAAAATATGGAAAGAATTAAAATGCAACATATGGAAAGGGACATGCTGAGTAGAGTAAAAGGAGAGAGAATACCCGATTTCGGCGAAAGCAGAATTAAAACTCCGTTATTCAAGGCAAAAATCCAACATATTTCAGCCGAGATCATATTGGATTAGCAAAATATATACAAAAGGAACAAAAGGGTTTTTAAAATTTTATCTACTGGATTATATACAAAAAATTCACCATACACTAACAATCTAAAGAGTTGAGGATCAACCCAAAAGACAAAGTGTAGACATTTCAACAGCTTCACACATAATAACAGGAAAGAAACGCAAGTGAAACTGTGAAACAAAATGAGCTACCCCCAAACCTGGATTTTACAGAAGATATAATTTTGAAAACAAAATCGCGCAGTTTCGGGGGTTCATCATGCAAAAGGTCTAGCTCGAAATGAACTGTCGGGACGGGCAAACATGCATTCCAACTGTGGTTTCAAATGTATATTTGAAGCAAAATAGTCCAAGGACTTGGGAAGCACACAGTTCCAAACCTATTAGGAATTTTCAGAAAAATTGGTTTTACAATATTGGTACAAACCAAATCTAGGTTGGGTGGAAGGCCATCAGATTGTGACTTAGGTAGAAGAATAGGCATCATTATCAATCAAATCAAAATCTCTAATCATCTACACATGTCACATCATGCTCACAATCATCAATCATTGGCAAGTTCACACTCAGAATCATCAACATCATCAACAGATTATTCTCATGCATCGGCAAATCAGGAGAAATATCACAATGTGACCTAGGTAGAGAATCAGACACATCAAATATATTTTCATGCATATTAGTGTCTACAGAAGATTCAACTATTCCTATGTCATGCTCATCTTCACAGAATAATTGTACGAATCCCATGTCAATATCAAAATCATATGAATTACAATGAGTATTAGAAAAAACAACATTCATGAAGGTCGAGGGCGAGAAGCCATATGTTATTGAACCAACAGGTTCCACAATATTTTCATGTTCTTCTAACATATCATCATAATCATCATAATCATCATCATGGTAGCATGCATATTGGTCCTCATTAAAAGTGGTGGTGTCGTTAGTCGATTCATGTTCCTCTAAATTAGGTTCATATTCAACATCATTTACATGAATGGGACTAGACACTTCATTAGGGACAACATACATTTCCTCATGAATTTCCTCCTTTTGTAGGTGAAGCAAAATCTGATCTAAATATGCCTGAATTCGTGATGTAGATCTATCGAAGTTTTGCTCACTAAGTCTGAAAGCTTCTGTGGTGGAGTCTAAATTCATGGGAGTACAAAATTCTTCATGTTCAAATTGTGGTGATTGGTACATGTGTGCATGGTCATTAGGGTTTATAAAAGATTGATCGCAACCCTCAAAGGATTGATTATGGTCCCAATGACTACCATTCTCACAATTTATGGGCATTTCATACTTGGATTTTCTCTAGATTGCCTAAAATTATGAAAATATGACAATGCTCAACAGGGTGGTCTAAACTACCACATGCGGGACATGCATAGATTTCAGGTTGCCTAAGAAAATTAGATGTGAAAGATTCCTCATGTGATTGCATTTCTAAAGCTGTGATTCGAGCTTCTATTTGATCCATAAGTGATGATTGTGTGAGTGAGGCACTAGCAAAATGTTCATTTTCACGTTGCGATGATGATGTATGAATAGTCATTAGGGTTCATGTATTGCGGCTCGGGACTTTGAAAATGTCCATAATAATTCCTATGACTATTGACATCATGGTCCGTGGAAGGTTCATAACGTGGCAATGCCCATAAGCAAGTTCTCTAAGAGTTTTATTTCCATCCCCAGGAGCAGACCAAATCCAGACATGATTGGCTCAAAAGCTAAGTAACTATGTTACAAAGCCAGAATTTGGTTTTTAAAGGGTTTGGATTTTTGGGAAAAATTTGGTTTTGGTGGGAGACATTTGAAAATTTGGTTTTTTTTTGGGAAGTTTGGTTTTAATGGGAAAAAGAAAAAATTTGGTTGTTAAATGGGAGCAAGTAAATTTGGTTTAAGATGGGAGAAAGAAAATTTGGTTTTAAATGGAGAAAAGTTTTTTTTTTTTTTTTTTTTTTTTTTAAGAAAATAAAATTTGGTTTTTGAATGGGAGCAAGCCCACTGTGCAAGCCTCTAATGAAATGGAAGGAAGGCTGCGGCCCACAATCGGTTATCAGCTGGGTTTAAACCCAGAGTCCAAAATACAAGTCCAATGGAAAAATTTAAACAAGCCCACACAAAATAAATACAAGCCCACAAATTAAACAACAAGCCCAAAAATAAATTATTACAAACCCAAAATAGAAAAATAAAAAGCCCAAAAAATTGGGTTAATTATTACAAGCCCACAATTAAAAAATTGGAAGCCCACAGGTTGGGTTCTCTCAATGAATGGGTTTAGGCTTACCTTTTTAGCACAGCCCAGCTGCTCTGATATTGTTGCAAAAACCCAGTTGGGTTTTGGTTCTTTTCCTTGGTGGCGTCCCAGCAGAGGAAAAACAGGTTCAGAACAGCAGGTCCAATAGCAAATGAAATGAAGCAGATGCAGATGCAAATGCTATGAAATGAAATGCAAAATAGCAGAAAAACACAAGAAAAACACAGACCAATCCCCGGCAGCGGCGCCAAAAACTTGGCAGGCCTAGAAGGTGTATAAAATGATGCGATGAAAACGGGCCTACAGTAATACCGCAAGTGCACGGTCGTCAGTTGTAGCTCGTGCAAGTACGGGTCGATCCACAGAGATGGGTGTGTTTCGGAAGTGTTTTAGCTAATTGGGTTTCTAGTTTGCTTTGGGCTTAGAAGCCTTTTGGCTTAAATTGGGCTTTGAGTACTAATGGGTTTGAATGCCCTTTGAATGAATTGGGCTTAGTGGGTTTGTCAAAAATAAAATGAACTGAGCTTGGGCTCAGTTATCTTTGAAGTGTAAATGGGCTTTGGCCTTAAACTTAAGCTTTTGATTAAGCCCACAGTTAATTGGATTGGGTTTTTTAACCTTAACCTAAACTGGGCTTTGAGCCTTAATGCAATGGGCCTCAGTGAACTAAACCTTGGGCTTTTGTTTCAGTCAAGAACCTGGGCCTTTGGTTAAGCCTGGATTGGATTGGGCTCAACTTTTGAAGTGAGCTTTGGGCTGCAGGAACTGAAGTAGCAGTGGAGAGCAAAGCAAACAGCAGCAGTGCAAGAGGCACAGAAGTGGATTGGCAGCAGCAGCTGCAGAGGCTCAGATGCAGGAGGCAACAGCAGCTACAGGGCAAGGAGTGGCAGCAGCAGGCAGAAAAAGGAAGAGGTGCAGCAGAAGAAGCAAAGCAGCACAAGTGCTGCAGTAGAAGAGAAAGGCAGCTGCAGCTTGGCAGCAGCAGTTGCAGAGGCAGCTGCAGCTTGGCAGCAGCTAGGAAGGCAATGCACAGCACAAGGCAAAGATGGAGTAACAGCAGGGGAAACAAACAATGCAGAGCAATGAAAGAAAAACTAAACAGCAAAAACAAAACAAAAGCAAAGTGAAATGACACAAAGGCAACTAGCCTAAGGCAGGGGAAGAAGGGTTAAGCTAACATGGAGCTAAACTAAGGCACTCTTTTAGAGTGGGAAGAGAGCTAGCTTGCTCATTGTCACTAGTGAGCACTAGTTTCTTCCCACTACTCAATTAACACTATGCAGCAAGGTTTAAGCAATTACATGGAGTGGGAAGAAAATTAGCTTGCTATGAGCACTAATTTCTCCCCACTGCTCAATCAAAACAGTGCTTTAAAGGCTTCTAGCCTAGCATTCCATCAAACTAACATTACAAGACAGTGAATTGGAACAACAAATGAACATTAATCTAACAGTGACAACAACAGTGAGCTAACATGACAACATTGCAATACTAACAGGAATTAATAGTGAGTAACAGTGAGTAACATTGAGTAACATGGCAAACTAACATAACATGGCAAACTAACATGACAACAAATGCAATTAAGAGTGAAAGTGCAACTAACAGGAGCAATGAAAGTTAACAGGAGCATCACATTACAAACTAACAGTGCAATTTAACAGTGCAAGAATTGAAATTGAACTAACCCAAATTGGGTGGAAACTTGGCTAGTCCAAGAACAAGTTTTAACATCTCATACACATCCCCTTTTATACCCAAATTAGCAAATTAGGGTTTACACCAATTTTCCCCCAAATCAGAAAATTAGGGCAATTTTAAATTACATAAAATTTACCTACAAACTCCCAAAATTTGCTCGACCCATGCTTCTTGATGTCCCTCTGATGCTCTTCCTGCTCCTATTGTCCCCTAATTTCTAGCTATTTTACTCACCCCAAAACCTAGGGTTTCAGAGGTTGTGAGATGAAGAAAATAGCTAGGCTAGGGTGTTGTCGGGTGTTGGAGATGGTGGTGGCAGTGATGGAACTGGTGGTGGTGAGGGAATGGTTGCGGCAGAGGAGACAGAGGAGGAGGTGGTGTTGCAGAGCTCTGCAATTTTTTTGGGAAGAAGGGGAAGAAGAGCTCGGGAGAAGAATGGGAGAAGGGTCTGTTTGTTTGGGGTGGATGGGTTCGGTGCTAGGGTGTGAAGCGTCTGCATCGAGTTCGATATTTGCGAAGCTTAGATGTTGGATCATTAGATCTGAGTGGAATCGAACGGATAGATGGAAGGGTGTGTGAAGCGACCGTCGGATTCTGAGGTGCAACGAATTTAACGGCACCAGATGGAATTAGGTGCTGTAGTGTAAGGCGGAGATATCAAACTTTGATGCACAGCAAGGGAGCGACCGTTGGATTCAACTACCATCTAATCTGAAGGCTTGGAATTTCAGCGCTGTGGTGCTTGGCAGAGACTTCCGATTTTGATGCTCTATGAAGGAGCGACCGTCGGATGCTTCTGAGAACTGATCTGATGGCTGAGAACGGAGGCGCTTTTGTGTGTAGAAAATGAGGTTGTGCGCACCATTCTTCGCGGTTTCCTTGCGTAATTTCTCCCGGCTTTTCACTACTTTTCTGCTCTTTTCGCTCCGCGACTCATCCGAACTTTATTTATTACCTAAAAATGCAAAATTAATTAATAAAAATATTTATTCTTGAAAACAATGAAAATACAGAATATGGGATAAAATGTAGAATTAATGCGCAAGAGATGAGTTAAATGCCAACAAAAAGGGATAAATATATACAATATTTGGCACTCATCAGTACTATGTCTAACTAGAGTATAATCATTCACAGCTTTGCAGTTATGTTTTCAATATGCACGACTTGAAATATACGTTAGGAATGAAATAGTTCAAATCAAATATTACTAACCTCAAGTGCAAGGATGATGTCGTCGTTGTAGCTCTTTACTTCTTCACATTCTTCAAGTCTTCATGTAATACTTGTAAGTCTCATATTCTAGTAACTTTCTAGATAACTTATACGAAGTTGACTCTAGTAAATAGTCAAGCGACTCTTTAAATGAGTTTTGATTCATTAAAATATGACAACCAAACTTGACATACCAATGCTTGGTGGGTTCAACCGAGCTATGCTCTAACAATATCCCCCTTTGTCATTTTTAGTGACAAAACTCTTACATTATATGGATAAACAAATCACAAGAATTCATTATACATACGCTTGATTCCGAGTTCCAACAACACAATAACTTGTACACATTCAATCCATAAATGCCGATGTTGACATTTTTAGAGCATTGCTCGGTCGAACTCGCATGCGTTGCTATCTTAAGCATGTTTGTCAATGTTAGTGATCAAAACTATAAGTCTTGATTTCTAGTCTATTATAGCTAAGTCTCGGACTAGGATAGAAAGTGTAGTTAAGCTAAAGAACTCCATGGCAATCATCATACAAGACGAATGACTACTAAAGGAACTGGTGGATCTTCATCGACTAAAAGGTATGTGGAGACTTGAACTTATATATCACTCAAAAGTCTATCTACTTTATCTCCTATTTTGAGAAAAAAGTCGTTTTGCTATATAGACTTTGATTATACACATTTGTTATTTCGAGCCGAGTTTATCTCGCCTATTTATTTCTCGAAATATGTGTTGGCAAGCTTTTTCTTTGGCCAAGTTCATCTTTACCTAGTGACGAAAGTCATGTTATGTTCCAATCACTTTGAAAATTGCTCTGACGAAAAATGGTTTGTGAATAACAACTATATAACGTCCTCTGAGAATGTTTCAATGATTTAAATGAGAGTTTAGATTATATAACCAATGATGGATATAAGAATTATGTGGTAACACATATATGTATAAGTCCTTTTTCCTTGAACCGAAGTTTGCAAACTTCATTGATCAAGTGAACCGGAATAGTGGCGTGAGCTAAGTCCGCGAACCCAGTCCGCGAACTGGCGGAAGTTCTCGACCCGAGAATATCTGCTGGAGTTTGTGAACTCCTTCCGGGAACTTAAGTACCGCGAATTAAGTTTGCGAACTTGAGTTGGTTATATCTAAAAACGATTGTTTGTGAACTTATTCATATTAACCAAGGAATGCTAAATGCAAACCGTGGCTATATAGTTCATGAAACGATTCGAGTGAATCAAATCGTTTTTGCTTCGATTGTGTCTTGTGTAGTTACATAAGATTTCCTTGCAATTGAACAACTCTCTAACTAGTTCATTTGAGTCATTTGAACTAGTCATGGTGAAGAAGAACATGGTTGATATGAAAGTGCTCATATGGCTAACCATTTGGTTAACTATGGTTGAACCAACAAATGTTCATGTTTGGGTACGGTTACATAAACCCAAAATAGTACATTTCATTTGTGTGTAACAAGCAAAGTTTTCGATCTAACGGTTGAAAGATATTAGCTTGAATCTAATCAGGTTTTCATCTAACGGTGAATATTGAATGATTTGTTACCAAGCTAACATTGATTGCGAACCCTGTTTTGAAAGACTATATAAGGGAGAACTCTAGAAACTGGGAAACCTAATCCCCACACCTTCCTTGTGATACTAGTTGTATTATCTAGAGTCGATTCTCCTTTAACCTTAGGTTTTCTTCTTAAACCAGGTTAACGACTTAAAGACTTCATTGGGATTGTGAAGCCAGACAGATACTACTTTCTCGTAGTTGTGTGATATGGTCTTGCTGATTCTATCGTGTTGATTACAATCGTAACGATTGGATTGAGATCTTTATCTCTGATAGGCAAGATAGAGAAGTAGTCACAAACATCGTCATCTCATCGTTTGTGATTCCACGATATCTTCTTTCGCCGCGTCGATTAAGATTATTTTGAGGTGATTGATAATGCTAGGCTATTCTTCGGGAATATAAGTCGGGGTTATCAATTAGTTCCTGTTCACCTTGGTCTATCAAAATACGGAACAAAAACTTGTAGGTTTATCTGTGGGAGACAGATTTATCTATTCTGTAGACTTTTCTGTGTGATACAAATTTGTTTATTAAAGTCTTCGACTTTGGATCGTAGCAACTCTTAGTTGTGGGTGAGATCATCTAAGGGAATCAAGTGCGTAGTACCCTGCTAGGATCAGAGACATAAGGAACGCAATTGTACCTTGAATCAGTGTGAGATTGATTGGGTTCAACTACAGTCCAGACCGAAGTTAGTTTGTAGTGAGATAGTGTCTGTTGCGGCTTAATACGGTGTGGTGTTCAATCTGGACTAGGTCCCGGGGTTTTTCTGCATTTGTGGTTTCCACGTTAACAAAATTCTGGTGTATGTGTTATTTCTATTCTGCATTATATTTGTTATATAATTGAAATATCACAGGTTGTGCGTTTGAATCAATCAATTGGAAATCCGACCTTTGGTTGTTGATTGAAATTGATTGATCCTTGAACATTAGTCTTTGGTACCGTTCAAGTGATTTCTCTTGTATTCAATTAGACTCGCAGATTTCTATTTGCTTGAGAAAGAATTGAATCAAGAAAGAGAGATAAAACTCTTGGATATACTTTTTATAGATTGAGTCTTGTTGATTCTCTTAAAAGTATATTGGAGTTTGTCCATACAGATTGCTAAGCGAAATATTGGGTGTAGTTGTTGTACCCCGCTTTTTCTATTGGTATCAGAGCAGGCAAACATGTTCAAGACCTAACAAGTCGGTTTTTGTAAGCGATCTGACTCTATGGATAATCAGAATATCTCTGATAACGCAACATCAGTTCAGAGTCATCCTCGTGAGCTTCAAATTCGTGAAGCTCCTAAAAGGGATGTTGTCTCCAGTCCGTTGTCTGAATCTGCATTCAACTGGGAAAAATCTCTTGATGATCAGTTGGATGATCTTTCAGATGACAGTGATTCTGAAGAAGGAGGAAACCTTGATGAGGAAGTCTCTCAGTATATCAAGTTGTTTGATTGTGACTTGAAAGAAAAAAGTTAACAACTTGCTTGAGAAAATACATGGCTCCTCTTTGTCAAGAAAACAGAAAATTGAGAAAACTCTTTAAGGGATATGATTGTGGATATAAACTCTTACAATCTATTATTAAAGATCGTGATGAAGATGTACGCTCGAAAAGTTCTGAATGTGACAATCTTCTGCGAAATCTCCTTGTGTTGAAACAAAAACTTGCGGAATACGAAGCAAGATATGACTCTCAACAAAAATGTTTTAATGACAAAGAACTCAGTCTTATCACCAAAGAAAAATCCTTGGAGACTGACCTTGCTGCTGCACTTGATAAAGTGAAATCACTGGAAGAGAATATGAGTAGATTCAATTCTATCTCTACAAAATTATCCTCTATGATTGGAGCATGTAAAGAACATCGTGATACACGTGGTCTGGGCTATAAAGGAATAAACGCACCAAAAACGAGTAAGATCAATTTTGTTAAAGCTAATGATAATTCTTCATGTGAGAAACCCTTTGAAGCATGTAATGGTTTTAGAAACAAGTTTTTTGCCCCGTCTAAATCTACTCACACGAGAACGGTTAAGAACAATTCCTTTAACTGCTATTATTGCGGAAATAAAGGACATTCTGAGCGAGATGTCATTTTCGTTTAAGGAATGAAAAACTTCACAACATTCTTGCATGGATGTCAAAAGAAGTTATTAAAACTGTCTCTCATATTGTTGGAGTAAAAGGCATTGTCGACAATCAAGAAAAAACACGTGATAAGACTTTTCTTAATTGTGTTTTTGAAACAAAAAATATCGACAGTGGCAAAAGGGAAACTAACTCTGAAAAGAGAAAAAGTCATTGGAGAAAGAAATAAAAGTTGAGTCTTTGTTCTCTCTCTAAAGAAGACTGTGGATCCAAGTCTCCTGCTCCAGATTTCATTCATATCAATAATCGAGTCTCAGAGCTTAAGATCAGCATAAACAGACTCAAACGGAGCATCAAAAAGACAAGGAAAGCGGCTGACTCAGGTACTTCTTGTCCTCTTGATAAAACTTTCTCAAGTAAATCAAGTTTTTCTTCTGTAAATCCTCTTGGAGGAGAAAAACAAGCAATCAGTATTGGTGAGAAAAATGCTCATCTAAACACAACATGATAGATGCACAATGCAGCATTCTTCTTGTAAGTTTGAGAAGGATGCTCATAGTCTCAAGAAGTGTGTCTTGAGAAGTGCTGTCAAGGTTGTATGTTTTTCTTTCCTTCTTTGTTATTTTGATCTTAAAATCTGTTGAGCTTCGCTCCAGTTCTTCTCTTGAAGATAATCTGATCATTCTCCGTGAGAAATATTCCCTGTTGTGTGTGCTTCCTCCAAATTGTTGGTTCTCAACTATTAGTCTTGACACACAAATTTCATTCTATTTCCTTTTGGTCACACTTTAGGGTCGTGACCACCTGTGCACGAACACCTGACCCACACGAACGTGTATAAGCCTTCCTAGGGTTTACTGTGAAAATTATTTATTTACACTTATGTGTCATCTCTTGATATATAGTTATGTAAGGTCAAAAGGTTTTACCAATTTTTGGTGTGCACAATGAATGGAGGAAACAAAGATGATGAAGTCAAGAAGGGGAAGACCATCGAGTGTCACAAGAATCTTGTTTTCGTAACATGCTATCATGCCATTGATCATGAAAACAAACTACCTGAAATAGCGGGGGTATAACAACACCACCCAATATTTCGATTAGCAATCTGTATGGACTAACTCCGAAACACTTTGCTAGAGAATCAACTAGACAGTCAGACTCAATCTAGATAGAAAGTATCTCAAGGAGTTATTATCTCAATCTCTCGATTTGATCTTTATTCAAGCAAATAGAAATCTGCGAGTCTTTATCAAAGAGAGATAACTTGGACGGTACCAAAGACCAATATCCAAGGATCAATCAACTACAATCAACAACCAAGGGTTGGATTAGAGAAGCTGATGATCACGAACGCACAACCTGTATTATTTCAATTATAAAATATAATGCGGAAAAGAAATAACACAGACACTAGAAGTTTTTTTAACGAGTAAACCGCAAATGCAGAAAAACCCCGGGACCTAGTCCAGATTGAATACACACTGTATTAAGCCGCTACAGACACTAGCCTACTGCAAACTAACTTCGGACTGGACTATAGTTGAACCCCAATCAGTCTCCCACCGATCCAAGGTACAGTTGTACTCCTACGCCTCTGATCCCAGCAGGATACTGCGCACTTGATTCCCTTAGCTGATCTCACCCACAACCAAGAGTTGTTGTAACCCAAAATCACAGACTTGATAATAAATAGATCTGTCTCACACAGAAAAGTCTATAAGAGGATAAATCTGTCTTCCACAGATAAACCCTAGGTTTTGTTCCGTCTTTAGATATAAAATCAAGGTAACAAGAACCAATTGATAATCCGGTCTTATATTCCTGAAGAACAGCCTAGATTAATCAATCACCTCTCTACAATCCTTCCTGACTACACAAGCGGATTGTCGAGGAATCACAAACAGTGAGACGAAGATGTTTGTGACTTATTTATCTTGCCTATCGGAGAACTCTAACGATTTCAAGTTAATCAATCGATTGTACTCGTACGATAGAAGATTCAAGATCAACTCACACAACTACGATAAAGTAGTATCGGTCTGGCTTCACAATCCCAATGAAGTCTTTAAGTCGTTAACCTGATTTTAGAGAAGAAAATCAAAGGTTAATGGAGATCGACTCTAGCGGGCGCACTAGTAGCACACAGACGTGTGGGGATTAGTTTTGCACAATGCTAGATGTCTCCTTTATATAGCCTTCAAATCAGGGTTTTGCCTTAGTTACAAAGCAATCCTTATTCACCTTTATATGAAAACCTGATTTAGATTCAAGATAATATTTCTCAACCGTTATATTGAAAACTTAGATTGTCACACATACTTGGGTAGACGTTTACTGGGTTCGTGAAAACCATGCCCAAACGTGTACATGTATGTTGGTTCAACATAGTAACCCAAAAGGTTAACCGTATGAGCATTTCATATTAACCTTGTTCTTCTTCACCATAACTAGTTCAATTGACTCAAATGAACTTGTTAAAGAGTTGTTCAATTGCTATGATATCTTATGTAACTACACAAGACACAATTGAAACAAAGATGATTCGATTCGATTAAATCGGCTCATGAACATTATAGCCACGGTTTGAATAAAGCATTCCTTGGTAATTTAATGTTTCATGTTCAGGGCACATCATTAGATCATAACCTCTTAAGTTCACAAACAAGTTCGCGGACTTAAGTTAATCGGTTGAGTTTTCCAAACTCAGCACAAATTCTTGGGACGAGAACTTCCGCCAGTTCGCGGACTGGGTTCGTGGACTGAGTTCGCGGACTTAGCACACAAACGAGTTTTGGAAAATCCCAGCAGAAATTCTCGGTCGAGAACTTCCGACAGTTCGCGGTCTTGGCAAGCCAATTCCACAATCCTCCCGATTTCTCTTGATCAACAAAGTTCGAAAACTTCGGTTCAAGGAATACATGGTTATATAATCTAAACTCTTATTTCAACCATTGAGGCATTCTCAGAGGACGCTATGTAGCCGTTATTCACAGACCGATTCACGTCAGAGCAATTCTCAAAGTGATTGAAACTTTTCATGACTTTCGTTACTAGGTGAAGATAAACTTGATCAAAGCGAAACGCTTTACCAACACACGATTTCGAGATAAAAGATAAGCAATGAACGCTCAGCTCGAAATGTCAAATGTGTATGATCTAGTCTATATAGCATACGACTTTTGTCTCATAAGAAGTAAGAGATAGAAGAGATAGACTTTTGAGTGATAGATAAGTTCAAGTCTCCACATACCTTTATGTTGATGAAGTTCCACGGTTCCTTGAATAGATCTTCGTCGTTGTATGATGAATCGCCATGAAGTCCTTGAGCTCAACTGCACTTTTCTATCCTAGTCTGAGACTTAGCTATGTAGGCTAGAAATCAAAATTTATAGTTTTGATAACTAACATTGACAAACATGCTTGAGATAGCAACGCATGCGAGGTTGACCGAGCTATGCTCTAACAATCTCCCCCTTTGTCAATTTTAGTGACAAAACTATTAATACATATGGAATACAAAAAAGATAAACTTTAGTGGCTCCTAATCCATAGTCTAATCTTCAACGTTCCTTGAAATCTTCGTCCTTCCAAGTACTCCAATGATCCCAAAGGTTGTAAGTTTAGCACCATCGTTGTTGAAGAACCGTAGCTATAACAATGAGAGAAATCGAGATTCTCGATCATTATTATACAGTGTCATAGTATTATTATATAACATCAAAGTCCAATTGTATCACGACTTTAACAATAATACTAAGGTGATATGTATCACTCCCCCTTAGTCAATACTCCATCTCGATCATGGAAACCACTCCCCCTTACACAATGATCCGAAAACCATATGTATTTGTAGTGTGAACTACAATATTTCTCCCCCTTTTTGTTAATAAAATTGGCAAAGGTACAAGAATGGGATCATAATGAAATTTCCACAAGAGAAATTTCATGACCAAAAGAAAAAAATACATACCAACTTAATTTAGATGCAATCTAATAGCCGAAGCTAACAGCATTCATCAAGGATTTTTAAGATACAAGATAACCCCTATAAAATTCCACAGCCGCACTCCCCACAAGATATTACCATTAAGCACAAGTTCAAAAGAACTCTCCCCCATTTGATGTCATTCCCGAGAGAACAACAAGAGCGACCTTAATTACGAAAGAAAAGAAGGAATTTTTATTGGACACCAAAAACCATAGGAATGATTTTCTATATCCAAAGCTCAACCAAATTAATCACAAGTAAACCCATGATTAATTCAATTGGAATACGCAACTAAATCAAACCACAAAAGTGATCAATTTAATTGAAAGTGCTCAATATAAGTAAACTCACGGAGCTACGACTAAGTCAATCACACGGAGATGACTAACTTAACCGTTCAAATACTCAACATAAGGAAAACCTTACGGAATATATGACTACATTAACCAAAGAATATGATAGTGTAGCCTTTCATATACTCAATACAAGAACTTGTGGAATATATGAAAACTCAACTAGATTAATTACAAGAGAACCTATAATTAATCTAATTGGAATACAAATAACCAAACTAATCACCGAAGTAATCAATTTAATTATTTTGGGCTCAACATAAAAGAACTTATGGAACCCCGACTAAGTTCATCATAGAATATGACAACCTTAACCGTACATGTACTCGACATAAGAAAGAACACTTATGGAGTACAAACTAAATAACCAAACAGGTTGATTAATTTAGTTCTTAATGCTCGACATATAGCATCTTATGGAACAACCAACAAAGCCAAGGTAAATCGACTTAGTTGTAAGGTGCTCAACATAAGACACACAATGGAGCCTTCACGGTAAAACATAATAAAATGGATCAATGAAGATCAATACCGTGGATAATATACAAGGATCTATTATATTTTCCATCATAACGACATAATAGACTTTATCCTTGTTGAACAAAAGATTTTATCCTATTTTCCATCAAATACATGATTGCATAGAAATAACTTTTGTATATGTCAAAAGTCCATTCGCCCTTTCATCCATACGAATACCGATTCATGAACGACTTTACTTTTGACTGCAATATGGGACCTTCAAGTTCACGAACGTAAACAATACATATCCCATAAAAATATTGCAATATCACAACCCATTAAAATACTGCAATAAACATCATCCTCCAAATATTTTTAGAAATTAAAACCAATAAACCTAAAAAATAACATAAGAAGATGAAAGCAAAAATAGCTATGTCTAGTCACAATCATCGCTATTCAATGCACTAGTTATTCTTCCAACTAATCCAAAATGAAGACATACTAGGTATCTATACCTCTTAACAATCATTTCACTTACCTTGAATATTCTTCTCGTATTCCCTATATTCTTCAAGCTCATCTTCGATTAGGTCAATCCTTGATTCAAGACTATCCATTTTCTCCTCAAGTTTTTTGGAAGACACTTCAAGTTCATTTTTCAAAGAACGAACTTGTTCCAAAACGAGATTCCTGGTTAGAGAGAGCTTATCAAACTGAGAGACAGAAGGGTTCTCATCAGAAGAAGAGACATGTTTTTCATAGCACATCTCATTATCAGAAGAATCGAAACGAATCTTCTTTGAGGGAAATAGAACTGTCCATACATCATTTTCTTTACTTGAAAGACTAGAGGAGGACATGATAGAGAGGATGAAATGAGAGTGTTGAAGAGGTAGAGCCTTTTAAAAGGAATACATGTGTAGAACTCCCAGAAACACCCTTTTTACCAAATCATAACAGAAGTTGGTTATAAAAAAAAAACTGAAGCCGTTCTCGAACAAGACCTGAAAAAAAAAGCGCAAAAAAATATGTTACAGTCCCCTTGTATATTATGATTCTTGTATAAGAGGAATAGAACACAAGAATCATTTTTCAACAAGATTACTGAGCATAAGGCCTTCAATCCAAGATTGGACTGGGATAATATTTGCAAAGAGTGAAACCACCCATTTCACTAGGTTTCTGCTTATCCATTGTGATCAGAGTTTTAGAAAACTTGATTGCAGATCTTTGCAAATTCTGAACCGTTTTTTAAAACACCTTTTGATGAAAGGTAGACTTCCTTTTTGTTTTCAGCATACTATGGTTAGCCAGGAATGACTGTTTTTGATTTGACGTGCGAAGATAATCCTGAGGTGAACTCAACTGAACGGAGTGATCTGGTAGACTCTTTTCCGATAAACTCCTGGAGTTCAACACAAAATCAGGAGAGGTTTGTTGATCCAACACAGGCGGACATGTCACGAAGGAATCATGAGAATGATTTTCAGTAAAAAGACTGAGAGAGCAATCATAGATTTCCTCAGGACAATAATCAAGAGTATTCATCCATGCTTTAGTTATATCTCTTATCTCCGTTTCAGGATTTTTTGAAGAGGCTTGAACACACATAAGACCAGTTTCATTAGTACGACTCTTCTTGGTATTCTTATCCTTTATATTGACTAACGAAGTTTCCTTTTGAGACTTTCTTTTACTACGTCTGAGGATCTTCTTAAGTTTTTGTATAAACAAAGACAACGTAGAAATAAAGCAATTCTCACTTTTCTCTTTCGTCAATTTTAGTTGACAAGATCTATGATCAGGAGAGGTGACACGGTTACCAAGCAAATGATGATCGTCTCTTCCCATATATTCGCGATCGAAAATTCTAATTTTTCCGACCACTGTGTTCCATGAAATAGTATTAAGGTTATTTCCTTCAATGATGGCATGTCTTTTAGATTCGTATCTAGATGGCAGCGATCGAAGGATTTTCATCACAATTTCCTTTTCAGGAATTGTCTTACCCAATGCACATGATGCATTAACAATTTCAGACAGTTTGTGATAAAAATCGTCGAACGAATCTTCTTCTGCCATAGAAAGGTCTTCCCATTCGGAATTAAGGTTTTGAAGCCTAGCTTCCTTTTCACTGGGGTTATCTTCAAATACGCTTTCTAAAGTATCCCAAGCTTCTTTAGACGTAGTGCATGAGACCACATGATGTCTAAGATTTGGGGAAACAGCATGTAGGATGGCGTTCAACCCGTCGGAGTTTTTCCTTGTAGCAACTAACTTGGAAGTATTGTACATACATAAATCTTTTGGTACAATAACATATCTTTCCATAACAACGGGAGTCTCATAGCCATTCACAACACATATCCATGATTAGAAGTCACGCGACTGAAAAAAAGTGTGCATAACAACTTTCCACCATAGATAGTTTGAGCTATCGAGGGATGGTGGTACGTTAATAGAGATAGCACCTCTGTCCATAGAGTCAGATCGCTACAAACACAGACTTGTTAGGTCTTGAACGTGTTTGCCTGCTCTGATACCAATTGAAACAGCGGGGGTCTAACAACACCACCCAATATTTCGATTAGCAATCTGTATGGACTAACTCCGAAGCACTTTGCTAGAGAATCAACTAGACAGTCAGACTCAATCTAGATAGAAAGTATCTCAAGGAGTTATTATCTCAATCTCTCGATTTGATTTTTAATCAAGCAAATAGAAATCTGCGAGTCTTTATCAAAGAGAGATAACTTGGACGGTACCAAAGACCAATGTCCAAGGATCAATCAACTACAATCAACAACCAAGGGTTGGATTAGAGAAGTTGATGATCACGAACGCACAACCTGTATTATTTCAATTATATAAAATATAATGCGGAAAAGAAATAACACAGACACCAGAATTTTTGTTAACGAGGAAACCGCAAATGCAGAAAAACCCCGGGATCTAGTCCAGATTGAATACACATTGTATTAAGCCGCTACAGACACTAGCCTACTGCAAACTAACTTCGGACTGGACTACAGTTGAACCCCAATCAGTCTCCCACCGATCCAAGGTACAGTTATACTCCTATGCCTCTGATCCCAGCAGGATATTGCGCACTTGATTCCCTTAGTTGTTCTCACCCACAACCAAGAGTTGTTGTAACTCAAAATCACAGACTTGATAATAAACAGATCTGTCTCACACAGAAAAGTCTATAAGAGGATAAATATGTCTTCCACAGATAAACCCTAGGTTTTGTTCCGTCTTTAGATATAAAATCAAGGTAACAAGAACCAATTGATAATCCGGTCTTATATTCCCGAAGAACAGCCTAGATTAATCAATCACCTCTCTACAATCCCTCCTGACTACACAAGCGGATTGTCAAGGAATCACAAACAGTGAGACGAAGATGTTTGTGACTTCTTTATCTTGCCTATCGGAGAACTTTAATGATCTCAAGTTAATCAATCGATTGTACTCGTACGATAGAAGATGCAAGATCAGATCACACAACTACGATAAAGTAGTATCGGTCTGGCTTCACAATCCCAATGAAGTCTTTAAGTCGTTAACCTGATTTGAGAGAAGAAAATCAAAGGTTAATGGAGATTGACTCTAGAGGGTGCACTAGTAGCACACAGACGTCTGGGGATTAGTTTTTCACAATGCTAGATGTCTCATTTATATAGCCTTCAAATCAGGGTTTTGCCTTAGTTACAAAGCAATCCTTATTCACCGTTAGATGAAAACCTGATTTAGATTCAAGCTAATATTTCTCAACCGTTAGATTGAAAACTTAGCTTGTCACACACACTTGGGTAGACGTTTATTGGGTTCGTGAAAACCATGCCCAAACGTGTACGTGTATGTTGGTTCAACATAATAACCCAAAAGGTTAACCATATGAGCATTTCATATTAACCTTGTTCTTCTTCACCATAACTAGTTAAATTGACTCAAATTAACTAGTTAGAGAGTTGTTCAATTGCTATGAGATCTTATGTAACTGCAAAAGACACAATTGAAACAAAGATGATTCGATTGAATCAGCTCATGAACATTATAGCCACGGTTTGCATAAAGCATTCCTTAGTAATATAATGTTTCATGTTCAGAGCACATCTTTAGATCATAACCTCTTAAGTTCACAAACAAGTTCGCGGACTTAAGTTAATCGGTTGAGTTTTCCAAACTCAGCAGAAATTCTCGGGATGAGAACTTCCGCTAGTTCGCGGACTAGGTTCGCGGACCTAGCACACAAACGAGTTTTGAAAAATCCCAGCAGAAATTCTCGGTCGAGAACTTCCGACAGTTCGCAGACTGAGTCTGCGAACTAGGTTCGCAGTCTTGGCAAGCCAATTCCACAATCCTCTCGATTTCTCTTGATCAACAAAGTTCGAAAACTTCGGTTCAAGGAATACATGGTTATGTAATCTAAACCCTCATTTCAATCATTGAGACATTCTCAGAGGACGCTATGTAGCCGATATTCACAGACCAATTCACGTCAGAGCAATTCTCAAAGTGATTGAGACTTTTCATGACTTTCGTCACTAGGTGAAGATAAACTTGATCAAAGCGAAACGCTTTACCAACACACGATTTCGAGATAAAAGATAAGAAATGAATGCTCAGCTCGAAATGTCAAATGTGTATGATCTAGTCTATATAGCATACGACTTTTGTCTCATAAGAAGTAGGAGATAGAAGAGATATACTTTTGAGTGATAGATAAGTTCGAGTCTCCACATACCTTTTTGTTGATGAAGTTCCACAGTTCCTTGTATAGATCTTCGTCGTTATATGATGAATCACCATGAAGTCCTTGAGCTCAACTACACTTTTCTATCCTAGTCCGAGACTGAATTATGTCGGCTAGAAATCAAGACTTATAGTTTTGATCACTAACATTGACAAACATGCTTGAGATAGCAACGCATGCGAGGTTGACCGAGCTATGCTCTAACACTACCAGTTCAGATGTCATCACAACTGGTAGGAAATCTTCTTCAAGATTTTGAGGTCGTGCGTGAACAACTCGGAATTGCACAAGGAATCTTGAGCTTTTGAAAAACGAACTGAAGAAAGCAACCGATGAGCTCGTCCATGTTCAATCTCTGGTTGTTGACCGGGCTTTGTGTTTTTCAGATCATGTTCTCTATAGGAGTTTATTTATCTAATAAATCTTCTATTTTTCTTGTTTTTAGAAGAATAACTAGAGTTTGGAATAACCATTATTGTGATTACAAATAGCTATGTCCAACGTTTTCATCTTCATGTTTTTAGATTTATTGGTTTAAAATTCTAAAATTGTTTGGAAGATGATTTTTGCAGTATTAATCTTTATGGTTTTCTATATTGCAAATAGTTATGGGATATGTGTGTTTGCGTCCATGAACTGTGATTGTCCCATACCTTGTCGATAGTTAAGTCCTTTATATGTCGATATGCGTGTGTTGATAAAAGAAGGAATGAACTTTTGACAAATACAAAAGTTAAGCCTGTTATGTCAATTATTGATGGAAGATGGGTTAAAATCTTTTTTTTACAAGGATTATGTATATTGTGTGTCATTGTGCAAATGGTGATGGAAAATAGAATGAATCCTTGCTTATTCCACGGTATAAGGTCGATCTCCGATCCACAATTTTCTTGTACATACTGTGTTGTTCCATAAAGTGTCTTGTGTTGAGCATAATCGACTAAGTTATTTTTAACTAAGTTGTTGCTCCGTGAAGTACTTTATGTCGAGCATTTACAACTAAATTAATCATTCTCATTTGGTTATTCAGTTGTTGCTCTGTAAGTTTTCTTATGTCGAGCATGACCAATTAAATTGATTACTTTTTGTGATTAATTTGGTTGTGTATTCCGATTAGATTAATTATGGGTTCTCTTGTGATTAATCTAATTGTGTACTTTTAAGTCTCCATAAGTTCACTTATGTTGAGCATTTCCGATTAAATTAATCATGGGTTCTCTTGGGGTTAGTTTAATTGAGTATTTTGGATTCAAATTCATACTCGTATGTGATTTGTTATGTCCAAAGAAATCCTTCTTTTCTTTTGAAATTAAGGTCGCTCTTGTTGTTCTTTCGGGAATGACATATTATGGGGGAGAGTTCTTAATTTAACTTGTGCTTAATTGCCAAATCTTTGTGGGGAGTGCGGCTGTGGAATATTATAGGGGTTATCTTGTATCTTTATAAACTCCTTGATGAATGCATTTAGCTTCGGCTATATGATTGCATCTAAATAAGATGATATGTGCTTCCTTTTGGTCATGAAATGTCTCTTTCGGAAATTTCATTAGGATCCCGTTTTCGTACCTTTGCCAATTTTATTGACAAAAAGGGGGTATGTAGTTCACACTACAAATACATATGGTTTTCGTATCATTATGTAAGGGGGAGTGGTTTCCGTGTGAGATGGAGTATTGACTAAGGGGGAGTGATACATATCACCATAGTATTGTTGTCGAAGTTGTGATGCAATTGATTTTTGATACTATATAATAATATTATGACACTGTATAACAATGATTGAGAACTCTTGTTTTCTCGTTGTTATAGCTAATGATTTTCAACAACGATGATGCTGAACTTACAACCTTTGGGATCATTGGAGTACTTGGAAGTGACGAAGATTTCGAGTAATGTTGAAGATTAGGAATGTGGAATAGAAGCCACAAAAGTTAATTCATTTATTTTTGTATTCCATATGTATTGCTAGTTTTGTCACTAAAATTGAAAAAAGGGGAGATTGTTAGAGCATTGCTCGGTCGAACTCGCATGCGTTGCTATCTCAAGCATGTTTGTCAATGTTAGTGACCAAAACTATAAGTCTTGATTTCTAGTCTACTATTGCTAAGTTTCGGACTAGGATAGAAAGTGTAGTTGAGCTCAAGAACTCCATGTCAATCATCATACAAGACGAAGGACTACTCAGAGAACTGGTGGATCTTCATAGACTAAAAGGTATGTGGAGACTTGAACTTATCTATCACTCAAAAGTCTATCTACTCTATCTCCTATTTTGAGACAAAAGTCGTTTTGCTATATAGACTTTGATTATACACATTTGCTATTTCGAGCCGAGTTTATCTCGTCTATCTATTTCTCAAAATAGGTGTTGGTAAGATTTTGCTTTGGCCAAGTTCATCTTTACCTAGTGACGAAAGTCATGTTATGTTTCAATCACTTTGAAAATTGCTCTGACGAAAAATGGTTTGTGAATAACAACTATATAACGTCCTCTGAGAATGTTTCAATGATTGAAATGAGAGTTTAGATTATATAACCAATGATGGATATAAGCATTGTGTGGTAACACATATATGTATAAGTCTTTTTTCCTTGAACCGAAGTTTGCGAACTTTGTTGATCAAGCGAACCGGAATAGTGGCGTGAGTTAAGTCCGCGAACCCAGGTCGCGAACTGGCGGAAGTTCTCGACCCGAGAATATCTGCTGGAGTTTGTGAACTCCTTCCGGGAACTTAAATCCGAGAACTAAGTTTGCGAACTTGAGTTGGTTATATCTAAAAACGATTGTTTGTGAACTTATTCATATTAACTAAGGAATGCTAAATGCAAACCGTGGCTATATAGTTCATGAAACGATTCGAGTGAATCAAATCGTTTTTGCTTCGATTGTGTCTTGTGTAGTTACATAAGATTTCCTTGCAATTGAACAACTCTCTAACTAGTTCATTTGAGTCATTTGAACTAGTCATGGTGAAGAAGAACATGGTTGATATGAAAGTGCTCATATGGCTAACCATTTGGTTAACTATGGTTGAACCAACAAATGTTCATGTTTGGGTACGGTTACATAAACCCAAAATAGTACATTTCATTTGTGTGTAACAATCAAAGTTTTTGATCTAACGGTTGAAAGATATTAGCTTGAATCTAATCAGGTTTTCATCTAACGGTGAATATTGAATGCTTTGTTACCAAGCTAACATTGATTGCAAACCCTGTTTTGAAAGACTATATAAGGGAGAACTCTAGAAACTGGGAAACCTAATCCCCACACCTTTCGTGTGGTACTAGTTGTATTAGCTAGAGTCGATTCTCCTTTAACCTTAGGTTTTCTTCTTAAACCATGTTAACGACTTAAAGACTTCATTGGGATTGTGAAGCCAGACCGATACCACTTTCTCGTAGTTGTGTGATCTGGTCTTGCTGATTCTATCGTGTTGAGTACAATCGTAACGATTGGATTGAGATCTTTATCTCTGATAGGCAAGATAGAGAAGTAGTCACAAACATCGTCATCTCATCGTTTGTGATTCCACGATATCTTCTTTCGCCGCGTCGATTAAGATTATTTTGAGGTGATTGATAATACTAGGTTGTTCTTCGGGAACATAAGTCCGGGTTATCAATTAGTTCCTGTTCACCTTGATTTATCAAAATACGAAACAAAAACTTATAGGTTTATCTGTGAGAGACAGATTTATCTATTCTGTAGACTTTTCTGTGTGATACAGATTGTTTTATTAAAGTCTTCGACTTTGGGTCGTAGCAACTCTTAGTTGTGGGTGAGATAAGCTAAGGGAATCAAATGCGTAGTATCCTGCTGGGATCAGAGACGTAAGAAGCGCAATTGTACCTTAAATCAGTGTGAGATTGATAGGGGTTCAACTACAGTCCAGACCGAAGTTAGTTTGTAGTAGGATAGTGTCTGTAGCGGCTTAATACAGTGTGGTGTTCAATCTGGACTAGGTCCCGGGGTTTTTCTGCATTTGCGGTTTCCTTGTTAACAAAGTTCTGGTGTCTGTGTTATTTCTATTCCGTATTATATTTTGTTATATAATTTAAATATCACAGGTTGTGCGTTTGAATGAATCAATTAGAAATCCGACCTTTGGTTGTTGATTGAAATTGATTGATCCTTGAACATTGGTCTTTCGTACCGTTCAAGTGATTTCTCTTGTATTCAATTAGACTCGCAGATTTCTATTTGCTTGAGAAAGAATTGAATCAAGAAAGAGAGATAAAACTCTTTGATATACTTTTTATATATTGAGTCTTGTTGATTCTCTTAAAGTATATTGGAGTTTGTCCATACAGATTTCTAAGCGAAATATTGGGTGTGGTCGTTGTACTCCCGCTTTTTTAGACATTTAATAACAAAGCTAATACTCCCCCTAAAGATAAGATAGGTAGATTTTCAATCCGCACGTCTTTGTTATTCCCTTTGTAGTCCAACAAGTATCAATATGATATGTTACTCCCCCTTAGTCTATGCTTTAATCTTTCGTTAGATATAATGTTTAAGCACTATTGTAATTTCCTTAATGATACCAAATCACTTGTTTACTCCATATATTTCTCCCCCTTTTTGTCACAAAATGACAAAGGTACGAGCAAATAAAGGACAAACCGAAAGGATCTTACAAATCTCAAAAGACTTGCAACCTATAAGAGTTAAGCACGAGGCTTCCACACACCATTTTAGATAACCAATATCAAAACCGAAACTACAAAGTAATTTTGTTTTGATATGTTATCAAGGAATTTCCTGAAGCAATTTTCCCTATTAGTTTAGTAAATCAAAAATTGACTAAGCACCTTAGTTCTTTTGCTAAACTGATTGCACAAATACAATCGCTTGTTCGATAAGACCAAAATAAAGATCAGAATTAACTCTATATTCTCATCAGGTTCTAATTATTCAAATAATAACTTAGACCTTTCACTTTTAAACAAAACAAGTATTAGGTTAGTTAACTAGAATTTCTTGTTAAGGCATTCGATTAGACTTGAATAACCGAAACCTCCACTTTGATAAGTCTAACTAAGATCAGAAATAACTTAGTTTCTCTTATCCGGAATCGAATTGGACTAAACAATTCATCTCGAAAACCCTTTTTGTTAAGCCATAAACAATTCATACAAACCAAATAAATCAACTTGCAAAATTATTTACCTCAACCGGAAGCAATTGAAACAACATAGACATTAAAGTACCGCAATTGCACCGAAATTTTGTAAGCCTGAAAAATTGATACCAAACAATAAAGCAAGATAGCAATAGTTTTCTTAACCGGAAACAATTGAATCACACACACATCCATACACAAATAATGGAATAAACATCAATTGTACCGAAATTTTGTTAAGCAAAAGCAATAAATATATGCAATAAAATCAGGCTTTTCTTAAAAAGGAAAATGATTAACTAACAAATTTGTTACCTCAAGTTCCGCATCCTCTTCTCCCCCAAAATATATGTCATTAAGCGCAAGTTCACATTAGAAATCTCCCCCGTTGTGTTGTCATCCTCTCGCCAAAACAAAAGAACAACAACAAGGACCAACCTTTACCAGAGAAAGGTTGAATACCGGTTTTAACTAATCCAATGCAAAAGTTGAAACCCCGAAACACATATGCTTTTATGTTAAACCAAATGATTCAACATATTGTGACTTTTCACATATTAGTTTCAATCGGAACCCCTTATGATCCTTTGATAAAGCCTACCAACATGGGCTAGAACTTAATCCTGCTAAACCAAAAAGTCACCCAAACCATAAGGGTTCATACAATATGAGATTAAATATCAAGGTTATGAAAACCGAAATCAAACATCCCATAAACATGCATAGCAATAAAATAAAGCATTCAAGCACAGGCTATGTAATCGTAAACTATCACAAGAAAAATTATAAAATAATAATTTTATTCATATATAATAGATAGTTTTATTCATAATAGCTTTATTGAAATACACAAAAACTAATGTCTATTTTTCTTGATTAATTATTGGGGGGAACATTCCTTGTGATCAAGTACTTTTCGATGCTCTTTTTCTATTTCCGATTCTTGGTTCCAATACTCTGATTCAATCTTTAGAATTCCTTTAAGAGTTTCTGGATCTTTTCGAGCAGCAAAGCCCAGCTGTTTCTGAAAACAGTCAAGTTGTTTACCAAGAGTTTCAAGATGAGCTAGAAGATACTTGTTCTTAGAATTCGGTGAAATCCTTTCAGTCGTTTTATTACTGGATTGGCCTCCAATCATTTGACATATAGTCCTTTTAGAGACAGTCGTAATGATTCTCATGTCATCAAAATCATCTCTCGCGACGAATTCACAAATCTTTGTAATTATACATGGAAAACCGAGATGCCTCATTATTCCTGAGGAAGAAATAGAAACTTAGATTTTTATCATTTGACTGACAATGATTCCACATATATCAATTTGAGAGTCTCTTGTTAACAGAAAATAAACAAATTATGCAAAATCTTTGTCCCAAGCTGACTTATCTCTAGTGCTTGCAAATAGGGTTGCTAAAGCAAGTTTACCGAATATCCTTAGGTAGAAGGGTATATCTTTTGTTGGTAATCTACCATTTTCCCACTCTCTCGGTCTTCCAATGAGATGTGTTGAAATGGTATCGTGCTCAATTTCAACTCCAGTAATCAAATGATTACATTTCACATTGTACTCAATAGCACTAGAAATTGTCTTACGATCAACATAGTAGAGTCCTTGACCAACAAGAGTAACAAAGGTAAGATTTTTACGATCAACATTATGAATATTCGCATAAAAAACTCTTACCATATCAGGTGAATATTTTTCAAAATCAAAAAGTTTTCCCCAGTTCCGATCTTGAACAAACTTCACATAATCCTTATCTGGATCGAATTTCTTTTCAGTAGTGAATTCCATCCTCTTGAGAGTTTCGTATTTTCTAAAGCATGAGCTGTCAACAAAACACGTAAATTCATGATTGTCATCAATACTGTTAGGAAATCTAATCCTATCAATATCATCATATCTGACTCGGTTATCAGATGATGTGTCTCTTGATTTCCTCTTTCTCATATTTGCAAAAATATGAAAAACCCTAGTTATGGTTTCGATCAATCTTCCCCAATATGTTTGTAAACATAGCAAGAGGTTATTGTTGGAGCATTTCTCGGTCGAACTCGCAAGCTTTGCTATCTCAAGCTTTTTTGTCAAGTTTAGTTGCCAAAACTATAAGTCTTGATTTCTAGTCTACTTATAGCTAAGTCTCGGACTAGGATAGAAAGTGTAGTTGAGCTCTAGACTCCAAGGCATTCATCATACAAAGACGAAGAACTACTCAAGGAACTGGTGGAACTTCATCGACTAAAAGGTATGTGGAGACTTGAACTTATCTATCACTCAAAAGTCTATCTACTCTATCTCCTATCTTGAGACAAAAGTCGTATTGTTATATAGACTTCGATTATACACATTTGTTATTCCGAGCCGAGTTTATCTCGCTTATCTATTTCTCGAAATATGTGTTGTAAGCTTTCGCTTTGGCCAAGTTCATCTTTACGAGTGACAAAAGTCATGTTGATTATTTCAATATCTCGAAAACTAGTGGATTGTCCGTGTCATAATGGCACGGGGGTGGAAGGGGTGTTGGTGATCTAATGGTGTATCGGGAACAATATCCACCAGTTTGTGATGAATATCTTCATAGCAGACAGTTTTGTTTATTTTGGATTTAATTGGTTTTATTGATTTCAAGTAATATTTCGATCCAGGCGAGCTGTCAGATTTCGTAGCAGATAGTGCTAAGAACGAACTAATATAGTTTGAAGCTGAGTTTATTTGTAAAAGGATTGGTACTTGTATTCTTTATGTTTCTCAATCTATCTGTACATTTTTTTAAATTGGTCTATAATTGTTCGCCAATGCAATCTACGATTGCCAAAGAACAAAACAATAATCTTGTCAGTTCCAAGTGTTCCATTCGACATTACAATTAACACAAATTAAACATCAAATTGACAACCAAATTAGCCAAGAATAGACACTGCTGATAAGAAATTAAGAACAATAGAATCAAATTTTGAAAACAAACTTAAGACAGGATTTCTGGATACACAACATTTGTTGTTTGTGTCTAGAACTGTTCTTTGGGAGCAACACATGGATCCTCCCGGCGCTCGTGCATCTGGACAGTGCAACATAGAGCTGTCCATGGCTAAATACGGGGCTCCTCAATGGCACGAAATTGCTGAAACCTCTGGTGATTTGTTACTTTGGCTTGAATGTGTTCAAGGCTATATGTAAGTCCACCTATCCATGCCAGAGCTGCTTAAAGTTTGCAAAAACCTTTGGTTTGCGTTTCCCTGTATTCGTACATCTCATATGGCTGCAAACTCTCCTAGTTGGCAACCTAAGAGAATTTCTCACATTGCTCAGCAGAGATAGTTCTTCAGACTCTATACGTGATCAGCCAATAAAGAAAAGACTCAATCATCAAGGTAAATGGTTTGTATGGAAGAAACGAAAAATATATGGATTTTCCAATAAAACTGGTACTCACTTCAGTTAGGATATAGAAGGGATAAAGATCAACTTACTTTATCTCTTTGTTGATGTTTTCCATTCCATTTTTTTCTGCTGCATCGCCTCACATTCAGCTGCCTATTTAAGAACATACATTAACTATATCATCTTCCAAACAGAAAACACCAGACAAATTTAATCTTCACCATAATGATATGCACGCATAATACCGAAAACCGGAGATGATCACTTTTAACTTAAAACCTTTGGAATGGGAATACATTTCTAAAAAAAGACTCACCTCAGTTGTTATTATTCCTACAACTCGATTCTGCCCAATGCTCTCCAGCTAAATCAGAAACATATAAAAATTTAGTTAAGGATCAAATCAAATTTAAGTAAGCAGTAGCTTTGTGGAGCAGTTAGATGGTTAAAGAAGAATAGGGTACCCAACGTCAGGTGAAGTAATTGCAATGCCGGAGTACGATAATGAAACAGCACCTTGGTGAGTCAAGGTTTCTATGGTCAGCTACGTGATATCTCGAATCTCAACTAATCCATCATTCCTATTACTTTTATCTATATATCATGGATGCAAGGATATAATAAACTAACACAGAAATATCAACATTTATAAAGAAATATCAAAACTTACCATTACTTGGCCCGCTCTGTGCTCATTATTAGTTGCAACACCTACTCCTATTCTTCGCATTGCATAAGTTTTACGCTGTTTTTCAAGGATCTCTTGTTTTTGATTTTCACTCATTGAACTTCGTCTATCCCTTTTTGCAATACGAAGCATCTCTAATTGAAGCTCTCTCTGTTACAGCTTAATTCTGGGGCTTCGGCGGGGAATAGAACTTGCTGCATATGTAAAACAACACCATTATAAGCTTATATTCTTAGTTTCTTACTCATGGAATGAACATTTACTAAAGATATATCATTGAATTTAGTAAACTTACAACTGGCTTCATGGTCATTTGGTTGGCGATTTGCTGCACTAATTCTTGCGTGATAAGCAGCACAACATTGTTCATTATTATCCTGTTTTTTTTTCGGTATTACTCTCCGTTAGCTCTCGCTCTCGAACTCGAGGTACATAACTAAGTTTCGAACTTGGACGTGGATGAGAACACGATGAATCCATCCACAATGGTAATGGAAGATGTTGATGCAGTTGAATAATGAATTCACTTAGACATTTACACAAACAGGTGATGTCCACAAACTTAACCTACCATCAATTCTATCCAACCAATTCAATCCTATCATTTCAACCCAATTCAATCATTTCAATCAATTCAATACAATTTCTAATTGATGACGGTAAATACGGTGCTAAACTGTTGAAGGTATTTTCATGGTGGTGGTGTAGAAGGAAGAGAACGGAGTTGGTGGTGATGGTGGTTCAATCGATTAGGCATTTACAGAAAAATACAAACAATTAATGTTGAAAAACGTAACCTGAAGAGAAGAACATGAGTTTAATAACCATACCAATTCTTAAGTGTGTCAACAATTCACCCGATTTCAAATTTAGGGTTACATAGATGATGATTGAATATTCAATCAAATCAAAACTCTGGACCCTAAACTCGAAACTGAGTAAAGGTTATTCGATATTTAGAGATTTAGAGTGGAAATTGATGAAGATGAACAGAGATTTAGATTGAGAAGGTAGGTGATAGTGATTTGTAGAAGAAGGCAGAAGATGAAATTGGTAGTAGTGGTGGTGTTTCAATCGATTGAGAAGTGCATGTGGAGATAGTTATATAAACCGTCAGTTTTTGTGGTGGTGATGACATCCGACGTTGGTAGTAGTGGTGGTGACGGTGGTGTGGAAGGTTGAAGGAGGTGGAGGGGGAGATCGAGATTCACAGTGAGAAGGAACCTGACAGGGGTTAGTCCACGAGTGAGTTGGAGGGAGTTTAATGTATTTTGAATCTTGGGGATTTTGAGGGAGTGTAAGAGAGTATTGGGAGTTTGAGAGAGTTTGGTGTGTTGAGTGTAGGGAGTTTGAGAGACTCTACCAAAATCTCTACTTTTTTGAGAGATTTGGAGTGAGGCAAAAATACACTATAAACTCCCTAGAACTCCCCAGAACTCCCAAAAAAAAACAAACTCCCTATCATTCTAATTTTTACCACTAACAGGGAGTTTAAGAGTTTCTTTCAAACTCCCCCACGACTAACGAGGTTTTCTAGGGAGTTGGAGAGACTCTTCTAAACTCTCCCACGACTAACAGGGATTTTAATAGACTCCCTCGAACTCCCTCACGACTAACGGGAAAAAACACAACTACACCCAACTCCCCCAACTCCCTTGAGGACTAACACCCTGTGAACTTTTCTTCTTAGATCTATTATCTAATTCGTTCTAAAACTACCCTTCTATCTTTTGTGTTATTAACAGATCATGGAGGGGAAATGTAGTCATTTCAATATGGGACACCAGACAAATCATTTTCCTTTATATTATAGATTTCCTTTATATTATAGATTGCTTTGATGAAGAATAATGTGTGAATAACCTATATTTAACATCCTCTAAGAATGTTTCAATGATTGAAATTTGAGTTTAGAATATGTAACCATCTTTGGATATAAGCATATAGTGTGTTCGCACATTAGTGTATAAGTCCAAAACCGAGAACCAAATGTATGCATACTTGTGTGTGTACTAAATGGTTGATGGAGACTGGGTAAGTATGCGTACCCGTACGCATACTGGCGGAAGTTCACGACCGTGAATTTCTGTTGAGTTTGGAAATCAAAACCAACTAAATCCGGTTACCTAAGTATGCGTACCCGTACGCATACTGGCGGAAAGTTCACGTCCGTGAATTTCTGCTGAGTTTGAAAACCAAAACAAACTCAAATCCGGTTACTTAAGTACGCATACCCGTACGAATACTTAAGTGTGTTACTTTCTAAAATTTGTTTATTCATGAACTATAATATTTATATAATAAGGAATCCAATTTGCAAACCGTGGCAATAACGTTCATGAATCGATTCGAGTGAATCAAAACCGATTTTTCTTCAATTGTGTCTTGTATACTTCTATAAGATCTAAGCAATTGAACAACTCTCTAACTAGTTCTTTTGAGTCATTTGAACTAGTTATGGTGAAGATGAATATGGTTGATATGAAAGTGCTCATATGGCTAACCATTTGGTTAACTACTGTTGAACCAACTAGGTGTACACGTTTAGGTACGGCTACACAAACGTAGATGAACGTGCATTTCATTTGTGTATAACAAGCTAAGTTCGGTCTAACAGTTGAAAGATATTAGCTTGAATCTAATCAGGTTTTCATCTAATGGTGAATATTAAATGCTTTGTTACCAAGGTAGTATTGATTGCAAACCCTGATTTGAAGACTATATAAAGGAAAACTCTAGCAACTGGGAAACCTAATCCCCACGCCTCCTGTGTGATACTAGTTGTATAAGCTAGAGTCGATTCTCCTATAACCTTAGGTTTCCATCGAGACCCTGTAGGTTAACGACTTGAAGATTTCATTGGGATTGTGAAGCCAGACCCAACTATTTTCTTTGTAGTTGTGTGATTTGATCTTGTTGTTTCTATCGTATTGAGTACAATTGTAAAATTGGCTCGAGATTAATTTCTCCGGTAGGCGAGATAGAAAAGTAGTCACAAACATCTTCGTCTCATCGTTTGTGATTCCGCAATATCTTGTTTCGCTAGTCGATTAAGATTATTGTGAGGTGATTGATAATTATAGGTTGTTCTTCGAGAATATAAGACCGGGTTATCGATTGGTTCCTGTTCACCTTGATTTATCAAAAGTCGGAACAAAACTTGTAGGTATTTCTGTGGGAGACAGATTTATCTATTCCTGTAGACTTTTCTGTGTGATACATATTTGTTTATTAAAGTCTTCGACTTTGGGTCGTAGCAACTCTTAGTTGTGGGTGAGATCATCTAAGGGAATCAAGTGCATAGTATCCTGCTGGGATCAGAGACGTAAGGAGCGCAACTGTACCTTGGATCAGTGTGACATTGATTTGGGTTCAACTACAGTCTAGTCCAAAGTTAGTTTGTAATAGGCTAGTGTTTGTAGCGGCTTAATACAGTGTGTGTTCAATCTAGACTAGGTCCCGGGGTTTTTCTGCATTTCCGGTTTCCTCGTTAACAAAACTTTTGGTGTCTGTGTTATTTCTTTTCCGCATTATATTTTGTTATATAATTGAAATATCACAGGTTGTGCGTTGAATCGATCGATTGGTAAATCCAACCTTTGGTTGTTGATTTAAATTAATTGATACTTGAACATTGGTCTTTAGTACCTTTCAAGTTAATTTCTCTTGTAGTCAATTAGACTCGCAGATTGCTATTTGCTTGAGTAAGTATTGAATTGATAAATTGAGATATAACTCCTTGATATACTTTTCTTAAGATTGAGTCTGACTGTCTAGTTGATTCTCTTGAAAGTATATTGGAGTTAGTCCATACAGATTCCTAAGTGAAATATTGGGTGAGGTTGTTAGACCCCCCACTTTTTCAATTGGTATCAGAACAGGCAAACACATTTAAAGACCTTATAAGTCTGTGTTTGTACCAATCTGACTATATGGACGACAATAATATCTCTGATAAATGCGTCACCAAAAACAAAAACTCGGTCTCGACAATGTCCATCAAAGAGAAAGAATCGTCAATCTCAAATATAGCAGAACCCGGTGTTCTAGCGAGACAGGATAGTGACATGTGTTATTCCGATTACCCTTCAAAAGAGTCTATCTCCGTTGATGAAAGGGAAACAACTGAAGAGAGTGAACTGATTCTAAATCTTGTTAGAATCCAAGCTGATAGATTTAATCGATTTAAAAATAATGTCAATGTTCTTCTCGGTGTAGTAAGAGATTATGATTCCAAAAATGTCGAAGTTCAGTCTTCACGTATCTTACTTGAGGCAAGCCTTAAAAAGGATGCTTTGGAAATTGAACATCGCTTGAGAAAACTCTCAATTCAAGGATGTTCCAAAAAATCTGTTATACCATCTACTTCTATTACAACTGAGAGAGTTCCAGTTCCAGAAGTAAAATCGAAATTCCCTTCTATTGGAAAAGATGTGCCTATAGCCTCTTCTAATCAAGGATGTTGCACATTACATGGAAGGAAGAAATCTCCAAACGATAATGTTAAGACGGTACCTTCTGATCACTCTCATGATCAGAAAGTATGTCTCTTTTGTGATTCAAAAGGGCATGTTAAGCAATAAAAGAAAAACTCTAGGTTGAATAACAATTTCATTGTTCAAACTCTAGGTTGAATAACAATTCCATTGTTCGACTTCAATACACCTTAGACTTAATCCTCAAAGGTGTAACTGACATTCGTATGTATAAACCAATTGGTTTCAGTACTCACCCTATGTATTCTACCAGTAAAGTCAGTTCTATGAGTTCTTCAGATGCTCAGAAGCATAACAGACGTCTCAACAAAAATCGTCTAAGAAGAGATCAGGAATTTTCTTCTGTCAAAAAGGGAGATAGTATTTTTTTTTATATGAACAAAGTATCAGGAGAAGGAAGCAAAAATGATAATATGAGAAATAACCTAAAGGTGATAATTGAAGGTTATAAAGAAATCGTCAACAGGCTGTCGACTTCCTCTAGTCAAAATTCTTCTGGTAAGAACTCAAACTATGTCTCGTATTTTGATGACAGTACGTTTTATGATAATTTTTCACATCAAAAGAGATTCTTTCCTAGACTTGAAAGGAAAAAGAGACTCAACCATGAACATCGTTCATTTAATGAGACGAGAGCTCATTATTGTGCTAATTAATCACAAGGGTTGAGAACTTACTCATAAATTTTCTTCTGTTTAGTTGAGCTATTTTCTTCTGTTTAGGTATCCTGTTGAGCAAGTTGTGTTAATAATCAGGTATACTTCTGTTAAAATTTTCTTCTGTTTAGTTGAGCTATTTTCTTATCGTTTATAGCTAAACTATTGTCGGCAGACAACTTTGCTTAAGTATTGGCTACGTATAAAGTTGTTCTTCGTGTTGCCTTCTTTTTACCTTGTCTTCGAAGAATTTTTCTTTGCAACTTAGTTGCTTGCTACTCTTGTGCTCTAATTTATTTTTCTAACTGAGTATAGAAATTATTGAGCCAAAATTTTGTGATATTCACGTAGCAAACAAATTCTCAGTCTTGACGTAAAGGTGCAATCTTTGTCTGTTTTAGTTATTGGGTCAAGTTGTGTTCGTACGAGTACCCGTGTTACTGTCACGAATCAATTTTTAGAAACCCTAAAAGTTACCTTCCCTAAGAAACCATTTAAATACCAAAACCCTTAAGTCAAGTACGCATACTCTGGGTTATTTTGTGGTTTGTCAAGAATGTCTTCTTCTAACTCTAGCGGTTTTGCAAGAGGTTTTGTTGACAAAGGTATTGGTTTCGAGTCCAAGGGAAGGAAGAAAAGAACCCTAGTAGAAGATGATCATCATAATGCCTCATGTTACTATTCCTATACACATCAGGATGTTGAGAATGAGGATATGGATTCTGCTGAAGTGGTTCATGATTTTATTAAATATTTTGAGAAAGCAAAACTGCAGCTCGTTGATACTTTGAAGAGTCTTGATGTGTTAAGAACTGGGTTGAAAAAGGTTACTTCTGACCTTTGTCTCATAAAGACACATGTTAAAGATATTCTCAATGAGGATATCTTCTCTGAAGAAGCAATAGATGTTGTCAATCACAAGCTCAAAGACCTCAAGGCTCGTAAGGATTCCGGAACGTCTATGTGATTTCCGTTTGTATTCGGTTTTGGCTTAGGAGTCTGTCTTTGTTCATTAGATTGTTGATTTTATTTTGTCTAGTAAATATTCTTATGAGAATTTTATTCTTATGTTTTTAAGAAGAATAACTAGAGTTTGGAATAGCCATTATTGTGATTACACATAGCTATGTCCAATGTCTTAATTTTCAATGTTTCTTATATTTATTTATTTAAATTCTAAAGTTTGTATGGAAGATGATTTTGCAGTATTAATCTTTATGGTTTTATATATTGCAATTTGTTATGGGATATGTGTGTTTGCGTCCGTGAACTATGAGTGTCCCATACTTGGTCTAAAGTTAAGTCTGTCATATGTCGATATGCAATTATTGATAAAAGATTGAATGAACTTTTGACAAACAAAAGTTAAGCCTTTTATGTCATTATGCAAATATTGATGGAAGAAAGGATGAACTTTTGTTTACAAATATTAAGTCTATTGTATGTCATTATGCAAATAGTGATGAAAGATAGAATGAATCTTTGTTTATTCTGCAGTATTGATCTTCCATGATCCATATTTTTATGTATATATTGTGTGGCTCCGTAAGTTCTCTTATGTTGAGCATTTCCGATTGAATTAATCATGGGTTCTCTTGTGGTTAATTTAATTGAGTATTTTGGATACAAATTCATATTCTTATGTGATTTATTATAGTCCAAAAAAATCCTTCTTTTCTTGTGAAAGTAAGGTCGCTCTTGTTGTTCTTTCGGGAATGACATTTTATGGGGGAGAGTTCTTAATTGAACTTGTGCTTAATTGCCAAATCTTTGTGGGGAGTGCGGTTGTGGAATATTGTAGGAGTTATCTTGTATCTTTATAAACTCCTTGATGAATGCATTTAGTTTCAGCTATATGATTGCATCTAAAAAGTTGATATGGGCTTTCTTTTGGTCATGAAATGTCTCTATGGAAATTTCATTAGGATCCCACTAGTTTTCGTACCTTTGCCAATTTTATTGACAAAAAGGGGGAGAATTAATGTGTAGTTCACACTACAAATACATATGGTTTTTGGATCAATGTAAGGGGGAATGGTTTCCATGTGAGATGGAGTATTGACTAAGGGGTAGTGATACATATCACCATAGTATTGTTGCCAAAGTTGTGATACAATTGAACTTTGATGATGTGTAATGATATTATGACACTGTGTAACAATGACCGAGAGATTTTGTTTTCTCATTGTTATGGCTACGGATCTTCAACAACGATGATGCTGCATTGAATATCTTTGGAATCATTGGAGTACTTGGAAGTGACGAAGATTCGAGTAATGTTGAAGAACCAAGGAGATCATGCATGTGGAAGAGAAGCTGCAAAGTTTATTTATTTTGTATTCCATATGTATTGATAGTTTTGTCACTAAAATTGACAAAAGAGGAGATTGTTAGAGCACCTTCTCGGTCAAACTCGCAAGCGTTGCTATCTCAAGCTTGTTTGTCAAGTTTAGTTTCCAAAACTATAAGTATTAATTTCTAGTCTACTTATAGCTAAGTCTCGGACTAGGATAGAAAGTGTAGCTGAGATCTAGACTCCACGGCGTTCATCATCCAAAGACGAAGAACTACTTAAGGAACTGGTGGAACTTCATCGAATAAAAGGTATGTGGAGACCTGAACTTATCTATCACTCTAAAGTATATCTTCTTGTAGATGGGGAAAGACGATTTTCTGGTTTTTACGGAATTGAGGAGATGACCGTGCGGAGGAGACTCCTTGAACCGAGCGAAATGTTTAACCTCACACAGATGCACTGCAAGAAGGGAGTGCTTTAAGTTCGAGAGATCAATATGTATGACTCCGGACTAAACCAAGACAATGGTCGTTCCAGAGTCAATTCGGTCACAAGAGAGGATGGGTCGATCTGTAGGACGGAAGCTGAGAAATGTGTGAGATCAATGGTGATCGAAGACTGTAGGTGTGTTTTGTATTCTACGTAAGAAAGCTCTGAATGATTGAATTTACTCAATTGAGAGTGATTGCTCAGACGATGAGTTTTTGTAGACGAAAGATTGTATGTATGAACGTTCTTGTCCTTTTCAATCATGATTCAGAGACTTTTATATTGCTGGAATTGTAGACACCTTGATCCCATGAAGTGTGACAGTTGCTGAAGTCAAAGAGTGGGGAAGTGGGAAATCGTGTCAAAACCAGTTGTTCATCGTGCGGAGACTTGGTTGATTTTCCATCCACTACTTTGCTAACTCCTCCAACTGATTGCAAGACTTGCTCACATTCTCATCGTGTGTATGAACACACGTGCCGTAGACCACCAGACCAAAACCCTAGTAAATATCCCCCCATGTGACACGATTGATGTCTCATGGTTTTAGTTAGTCAGTTGTTGACTTCATGGGACGATGAGTCCTTGTATTGCTGAGTCGAACAAATGTTCTGGGACTCATGAATTGAACGTGTCTGTTGAGACATAGGTATAATTGTCGAATAAATGTTGATAGTTAACGTGAACAAATATGGTTCACTTGATGAATTGTTGAATATTGATAGTTGAACCAATATTCCTTAGTCTGAGAAAATATTGCTCGTTTGATGAATTATTGGTAACATGACCAAATAAAATATTAATTAAAATACTGGAAATTGAACCGAGTATAATTAATTAAAATGTTGATCACGGGATCAACGTAAAATTATTAATGTTTAAATCTGATCAGAATTATGTTTTACAGAGCTTTGGATTCGAAACCCTAATTTTGATTAATTGATGATCAATTGATGATTTATTGAAAATCAACCACGGAGTGAAGGAGGGACCGGTTACATGGGATGATGAGTCAACCGTGTAACTCCCAGATGCTCGAGTGAGCAAAATACCAAAGTCTCTTGAAGACCAGTTGATGAAAAGATGATCAAATGCTGGTTTAATCATTTTTTAAAATAATGTTCGTCTGAACCTTAGATGATAAAACCTAATAAATTGTGAAGAGATGAAGGACCGACCAAGGGGTCATGAAACCGGCCCTGGTTGGTCACGGGATTGACTGACGATCATTTTATGAAATTTCCAAATTGTTTGAAGAGTTCTGGACCTAATACGTGCAATTGCGCAAATTAGGTCAAAATGGTGAAAATGCGTGGGACCGGCTCCTTGCAAGCCAAAGAGCCAACCTTGGTCGGTCAAGGTAACATGCTCACTTCGCCAAATTGTCTGTGTCTCAGTCCTGAGAATTTTGATATTTTCTGATGTGCGTTTGAGCAACATTTTTAGAAAATACGAAGAAATCAAGGATTTTGCTGAAACTGAGGAAACTTCATAAGATGAAGGAAATAATAATAATAAAATGAAAGAATCATGAAGTGTGGGACCGGCTATAGCCAAGGCATGGTCGGACGGACAGTGAGCACGGTCCCATGGCACTTTTCCTAATTTATTATTATTTTCATGATTTTAGGGAAATATCATGAAATCAAGGAGTTTGTTAAAATCAAGGAGTTTCGTTGAAGTGAAGTAGTTTCCATGAGATGAGGGAAATAAATAATATTAATGATAATAAAATAAGGGCGTGCGGGACCGACTTGGGCATGGTCGGCCGGCTATGGCCCGGTCCCGCGAGTTTCCCCTAATTTTATATTATTTTCATGATTTGAAGAAAATATCATGAAATTAAGGGATTTCCATGAGATGATGGAAACAATCAATAAAATAAGGAATTACAAGGTGTGGGACGGTCACGGATAGGGCATGGTCGGCCGGCTAGTGACCACGGTCCCGTGACACCTTTCCTAATTTTACATAATTTTATGTAATTTCCTTGATTTGAAGGAAATATCATGAAACTGAGGAGTTTCATAAAATTAAGGAATTTCCATGAGATGATGGAAATAATTAATAAAATAAGGGATTACAAGGTGTGGGATGGTCACGGCTAGGGCATGACCGGCCGGCTAGTGACCACGGTCTCGTGACACCTTTCCTAATTTTATGTAATTTTTGTGTAATTTCCTTGATGTGAAGGATATATCATGAAACTGAGGAGTTTCATAAAATTAAGGAATTTCCATGAGATGATGGAAATAATTAATAAAATAAGGAATTACAAGGTGTGGGATGGTCACGGCTAGGGCATGGCCGGCCGGCTAGTGACCACGGTCCCATGACACCTTTCCTAATTTTTAATTTTTGTGTAATTTCCTTGATGTGAAGGAAATATCATGAAACTGACGAGTTTCATAAAATTAAGGGATTTGCTCAAATGAAAGGATTTTCATGGGATCAAGGGAAAATAATAAAATATGATAAAATAAAGGAAGAAGCGTGGGACCGATCACGACAGCATGACCGGCCGGCCGGTGGGCTTGGTCCCCTTAGACGCCTTTTTAAATATTTTTTTATTATTATTTTCCCCATGATTTGATCGTTCCTTCATGTTATCAACAAATGCTCGTCAGTGCATTTATTGTTGAATACACTTGCACCATTTTCTTGGGGCTTACTCGATGGTGGCTCAGATGCCCGCACGTTGAATATTTATCACTAACCCATGGAATTCCACTGGGAAGAACCACGAATTGAAGTAATGTAATATTATGAAGAATGTAGAGTATTTCCGAATATTCAGTTAATGAATTTAAGGATTAAAGATAATTATTTGATGGCTCTATACTAGCAAGCATGCTCTCTAGGAGCATCAATTATTCAAGAATTCAGCGATATGAGCTTGTTGAAGCGTCATATTTATTATGCATAGTATAGTCAGGGAAAACACGTTGTTGCATTATGAAGACGTTATCGCTCTATACTAGCAGGCAAGTTGTCTAGGAGTCGTCCAATCATAATGATTCTATACACATGTTTTTTATATAGTCAGGGGAAACATTGTTACATCCTGAAGACGTTATCGCTCTATATTAGCAGGCAAGCTGTCTAGGAGCCGTCCAATCGTTCGATTCTATATAAAAGTGATTACTGAAATTTCTCAGTATTCATGAGATACGATGTTGTCTCAGTTGAGAGACTGCACATCTGCATATGCTCTGAGAGACAGTATTCTCAGTCAGAGGTTCTTGAGGCATGAACTTTCATGCTTCAATGAGAGACATGAGCCTCAATACTCATATGATTGTTGGATCAGGAGTATGTATAATTATGGTTTTACGATTTTACCCTTTGTCGAAAATCCACCATCTACACTACTCTATCTCCTATCTTGAGACAAAAGTCGTATTGCTATGTAGACTTCGATTATACACATTTGCTATTTCGAGCCAAGTTTATATCGCTTATCTATTTCTCGAAATATGTGTTGTAAGCTTTCACTTTGGCCAAGTTCATCTTTACAAGTGACGAAAGTCATGTTGATTATTTCAATATCTTGAAAATTGCTTTGATGAAGAATAGTGTGTGAATAACCTCTATTTAACATCCTCTAAGAATGTTTCAATGATTGAAATGAGTTTAGAATATGTAACCATCTTTGGATATAAGCATATAGTGTATTCGCACATTAGTGTATAAGTCCAAAACCGGGAACCAAATGTATGCATACTTGTGTGTGTACTAAATGGTTGATGGAGACTGGGTAAGCATGCGTAACCGTACGCATACTGGCGGAAGTTCACGACCCTGAATTTCTGCTGAGTTTGGAAATCAAAACCAACTCAATCCGGTTACCTAAGTATGCGTACCCGTACGCATACTGGCGGAAAGTTCACGTCCGTGAATTTCTGCTGAGTTTGAAAACCAAAACAAACTCAAATCCGGTTACTTAAGTACGCATACCCGTACGAATACTTAAGTGTGTTACTTTCTAAAATTTGTTTATTCATGAACTATAATATTTATATAATAAGGAATCCAATTTGCAAACCGTGGCAATAACGTTCATGAATCGATTCGAGTGAATCAAAACCGATTTTTCTTCAATTGTGTCTTGTATACTTCTATAAGATCTAAGCAATTGAACAACTCTCTAACTAGTTCTTTTGAGTCATTTGAACTAGTTACGGTGAAGATGAATATGGTTGATATGAAAGTGCTCATATGGCTAACCATTTGGTTAACTACTGTTGAACCAACTAGGTGTACACGTTTAGGTACGGCTACACAAACGTAAATGAACGTGCATTTCATTTGTGTATAACAAGCTAAGTTCGGTCTAAAAGTTGAAAGATATTAGCTTGAACCTAATCAGGTTTTCATATAACGGTGAATATTAAATGCTTTGTTACCAAGGTAGTATTGATTGCAAACCCTGATTTGAAGACTATATAAAGGAAAACTCTAGCAACTGGGAAACCTAATCCCCACGCCTCCTGTGTGATACTAGTTGTATAAGCTAGAGTCGATTCTCCTATAACCTTAGGTTTCCATCGAGACCCTGTAGGTTAACGACTTGAAGATTTCATTGGAATTGTGAAGCCAGACCCAACTATTTTCTTTGTAGTTGCGTGATCTGATCTTGTTGTTTCTATCGTATTGAGTACAATTGTAAAATTGGATCAAGATTAATTTCTCCAGTAGGATAGATAGAAAAGTAGTCACAAACATCTTCGTCTCATCGTTTGTGATTCCGCAATATCTTGTTTCGCTAGTCGATTAAGATTATTGTGAGGTGATTGATAATTATAGGTTGTTCTTCGAGAATATAAGACCGGTTTATCAATTGGTTCCTGTTCACCTTGATTTATCAAAAGTCGGAACAAAACTTGTAGGTATTTCTGTGGGAGACAGATTTATCTATTCCTGTAGACTTTTCTGTGTGATACATATTTATTTATTAAAGTCCTCGACTTTGGGTCGTAGAAACTCTTAGTTGTGGGTGAGATCATATAAGGGAATCAAGTGCATAGTATCCTGCTAGGATCAGAGACGTAAGGAGCGCAACTGTACCTTGGATCAGTGTGAGATTGATTGGGGTTCAACTACAGTCCAGACCGAAGTTAGTTTTTAGTAGGCTAGTGTCTGTAGCGGCTTCATACAATGTGTGTTCAATATGGACTAGGTCCCGGGGTTTTTCTGCATTTGAGGTTTCCTCGTTAACAAAACTTCTGGTGTCTGTGTTATTTGTTTTCCGCATTATATTTTGTTATATAATTGAAATATCACAGGTTGTGCGTTGAATCGATCAATTGGTAAATCCAACCTTTGGTTGTTGATTGAAATTTATTGATACTTGAACATTGGTCTTTGGTACTGTTCAAGTTAATTTCTATTGTATTCAATTAGACTCGCAAATTGCTATTTGCTTGAGTAAGTATTGAATTGAGAAATTGAGATATAACTCCTTGATATACTTTTCTTAAGATTGAGTCTGACTGTCTAGTTGATTCTGTTGAAAGTATATTGGAGTTAGTCCATACATATTGCTAAGCGAAATATTGGGTGAGGTTGTTAGACCCCTACTTTTTCAGTTATCTTTTATAGGAAGAATATATATCAAAAGCCGGAAATAACTAGTTTTAGGAAACACTATCAAAATCGGAAACCAAGACTTGTGGGGATACAATTCTTATTTTATATCTAGGTTTTTCTTTTGGAAAACCGGTTTTTCATGGTCTGGATCTTTATCTCAGACTGATTCCATGTTTCTGTTCAAAAATATGTTTATTCGCTTATTACCAGAATTTGATAACATCATTTGAAATTCACTCAAGAATTTTCTAATAGAGTATACAGAGATAAATTTGAACATACTATGATATTTTTTAAAAATACCATGAGAATCATAAATCCTGTAATATTTCAAAAGATCACTTGCTTCATTAAAACAGTTATGAGGTGTATGAAGCAATCCATTGTTAATAGAATTATTAACTGAAAATTCGTTCCTTGTAGGGTTACACGGTTTCCAAAATTGCATCCTAGGTAGCGATACATTGACAATCTTCGATCTGAAAATGTAAATATATATACTTTGGTAGGTCATCCTAAATATATTTAAGATTCCATATTTTTCAAGAACATAGTAGCCATGGTTCATATATTAATGAATTTTTTTGAGAGGAATCTTATGCATTTTTAAGATACATCTTGTCTCATAGAGAATTGTATCATTGTCACAGTTAGTATTAAACACAATGATATACAATCATATCGGATCCAAAGGATCATCTACGTCATCCAAGACATACATAGATATAATTCCAATCCCTAAACATACTTCATTCGTATCTTCCACCATGATTTTTTGAAGTAGTCAAATCTTGTCGCTACGTTAACTGAATCAACTATTAGATTCAACTTCTTATAGGTTGGATCGCACCAAACACAGATTGTTAGATTTTTTCGTGTTTGCCTGGTCTGATACCAATTGAAAAGACGATGGTACCCAAATTTACCTCAATCTAAAACTTTTCCACCTATAAGTCCTTTCTCCGAAAACGATTGTCTATGGACTGAGTCGACACAATACAACTAATCGGTTCACACTTCGTGTGATCGTCTATGGATACGAGATCGAGACAATACGACAACAAGATAACTTGTGTAATTGACTATGGATACAAGATCGAGACAATACAACAACGAAGTATGTTTACTTGATAATAGGTTCGGACTTAACCAAACACAATAAGATTGCTATCAAGTAAATAGGAATTAACGTTTGTGTATTTTACTTCTAATTATATTAAAATAATTATAATTGCGGAAAGAGAAAAGTAAAAGACACAGCAAGATTTTGTTAACGAGGAAACCGCAAACGCGGAAAAACCCCGGGACCTTGTCAAGAATTGAATACTCTCAGGATTAATCCGCTATACAAAATCAAACCAACTTCGTATAGTTGAGCCAAGAAACTAAACCTATAGTTCACCTAGTTCCGTTTGTATTCTCACGCCTCCAACTCGTAATAAGTCAAGTACTTGGAACAATTCCTTTGGTTAGTATTCCAAACAGTAAAGGAATACAAATATGTTCGGTAACAACTCTTTTAAAACAAGTGATATGAGTTTGACAAAAATCTTTTCTGTTTATCCCAATAAACTCCTTTGTCGGGTTCTTTGATCTATCTCAATACAACTACCAAAGTAATTGTCTAGATTTTGCAATCAATACTCTTAGTCACAAAGACAACATATTGATGCCGATCTACTCAACTAATCAATCAGGATTATAACAAAGATAAACCGATTATAGTTGGATCCCCAACCGATCAAGTTTTTTGCACACCAAAGATTATGAACTCAAACAAGCAATCTTCTTTGTCTTCAAATCTTCTTAGATCTTTAATAAACACCTGCACACAATCAACTTGAATCTCTTGTGATCAATCACACACAGAACGGAGTCTGTTAACAATGGATTGTCACAAGACGTCTTTAGATGTACAAACAGTCTAAAGACCCCCGTTGAAACTTCGATCTAGTTTGAGTGAATCTTATATCAGAAGAGAAGATTCTCAAGCAAAAACAAACTAGGTGCAATCAAAGTTCAACCACCGTTAGTCAATCAAATCAATCGAAAACTAATAATAAACTGCAATTATCTAGTTTCCCACCAACGGTACTCGTAGAGCTTCCCAATCCCAAAGTAGTCTTTAAAACGAGCGGTCGTAAGAGATTTCGCCTAATTAGGATACTTTCCTCTCCGAATAGACGGCTCCACCAGTAACAACACAACTAGGTAGTTTTGCTGGCTCTGACGATTAGTTTGCTCGAATGAAAACTTCAATATTTATAGACCAAGAAAGTTTGGACACCAAAGAATTTCCAAAATCGAAAATATTCTCAAGGTATGCAATATATTTCCAAAATTCGGTTTTCATAATTCCTGGAAATGCTCTGTCCAAATATTGACCGAAATCTCAGTAGAAAATCTCCAATTAGTAAATGCAGATTACCAATTTTTATTTTCTAAAGATATGCATTTTAATTGCTGGAAATTTATTTCGATCTGGGATTCTTTCCTTTAGCTATTAAAGAATATCTTTGAATAATAAAAGATAAGAGTTACTGCACATGTTCAAAGTATGTCGGCATCTTTACTTTGTAAATCCTTTTCATATTTACAATCTTGGAACCGATTTGCCACACTTCCAAAAGAGTTTAGAATTGGTTCATCTAATTTCCAAGAACTATGTGATTGATCAAAAACATTCAATCACCATTCATGGGTTTAATGGTTCTACAAGAACAAGTTCGGTTCTACCTCCATGTGGTTACTAGGATCGGTCACACTAGTTACCAAAATTTGGTTGACTAGGTACTAGGATCGGTTACCACATTTATATGGTATAAACTTGTATTCGGTTGCACAAGTTATAGGCTCGGTCACGCCAATTACTAAAACTTGTTAACCTACTACAAGGATCGATTACACATCTTGTGATTAGTCCCAACCAAGTTCTAGGATCAGTCACCCAATGACTAGGAACGGTCACACCAATTACAAATATCAATTATACCATCTCAGGTGATTACTTAAGATCGGTTTCTGAAAAGGCGAGGGTACCCAAATATACCTCAAGCTAAAACTTTTTCTACCTATAAGTCCTTCTCCGAAAGTGATTGTCTATGGACTGAGTCGAGACAATGCAACTAATCGGTTCACACTTCGTGTGATCGTCTATGGATACGAGATCAAGACAATACAACAAAGAAGTATGTTTACTTGATAGAAAGGTTCGGACTTAACCAAACACAATAGGATTGCTTATCAAGTAAACAGGGATTAACGTTTGTATAATTTACTTTAATTATAATAAAACAATTATAATGCGGAAAATAAAAGTAAACGACACAGCAAGATTTTGTTAACGAGGAAACTGCAAATGCAGAAAAACCTCGGGACCTTGTCCAGAATTGAATACTCTCAGGATTAAGCCGCTACACAAAATAAACCAACTTCGTATAGTTGAGACCAAGCAACTAAACCTATAGTTCACCTAGTTCCATCTGTATTCCCACGCCTCCGACCTGTAATAAGTCACGTACTTGGAATAATTCCTTTGGTTCGTATTCCAAACAGTAAAGGAACAACAAATCTGTTTGATAGCAACTCTCTTCAACCAAGTGATGTGAGTTCGACAAAGGCTCTTCTGTTTATCTCAATAAACTCCTTCGTCAGGTTCTTAGATCTATCTTATTCTCAACTACCAAAGGTAATTGTTAAGATTTTGCAATCAATACTTCTAATCACAAATAATTGTATTGATGCCGATATACACAACTAATCAATCCAATCTACCACAAGGATAAACTGATTATAGTTGGATCCTCTATAACGAAATAAGTATTGTGCACACCAAAGATTATGAACCCCAAATCAGAAATCTTAAATATATTTTTTGTATTCAAATCTTCTTAAATATTCAATAAACGCCTGCACACAACAACTTGAATCTCTTGTGATCAATCACGCACAAGATGGAGTCTGTTAACAATGGATTATCATAAGACGTCTTTAGATCTACAAAAAGTCTAAATATCCCTGTCAAAACTTCGATCTAGTTTGAGTGAACCTTATATCAGAAGAGAAGATTCTCAAGTATAAACAAACTAGGTGCAATCAAAGTTCAACCACCGTTAGTCAATCAAATCAATCGAAAACACAAGATAAACCGCAATTGTCTAGTTTCTCACCAACGGTACTAATAGAGATTCTCAATCCCAAATAAGACTTTAAACTGAGCGGTCGTAAGAGATTTCGCCTAATTAGGTTACTCTCCTCTCCGAATAGGCGGCTTCACCAGTAACAACACAACCAAGGAAGTTTGCTGTCACGAAGGATTAGTTTGCTAGAAATGCAACCTTCAAGTATTTATAGACAAGGAAGTTTGGACACCAAGGAATTTCCAAAATTGAAAATATCTTCAAGATATGCAATATATTCCAAATTCGGTTTCCATAATTCCTGGAAATGATCTGTCCAAAATAATGACCGAAAATCTCTTTGGAAAATCTTCAACTAGTAAATGCACAATTAAAAACCTTAATTAAAAGATTCTTAACTTATTTATGTTTCGATCTTGGGATTTTATTCCTTTAGCTATTAAGGAATAACTTTGAACAATTAAAGATAAGCGTTACAACACATGTTCAAAGTATGTCGACATCCTTACTTTGTAAGTCCTCTTTTATACTTAGAACCTTGAAACCGATTTGCCACACTTCCAAACAAGTTTAGAATTGGTTCATCTGACTTTCAAAAACTATGTGATTGATCAAGAACACTCAATCACAAATCATGGGTTTAACGGTTCTACCAAAACAAGTTTCGGTTCTATCCCCATGTGAGTACTGTGCATAGTTACACTAGCTTTCCAAAATTCGGTTGACTAGGTACTAGGATCGGTTCCCCACATATATATGGTATCTAACTTGAATGTGTTGCACATTTCCATAGGATCGATTCCCCTTTGCCTAAAAACGTGTTGCACATGTCCATAGGATCGGTTCCCCTTTCTACTAAATCATGTTGCACCTCATACAAGGATCGATTCCCCTTTGTGATGTGTTGCACCTCTTACTAGGATCGGTTCCCCTTTACCCAGAGTCGGTCATACACAAAATCACAAACTCGATCATACCATCTCAGGTGATTACTTAAGATTGGTTTCACTAATAAAAGTCATATCAATACATAAGTAAGGTCTTTGTGAATAGTTTTACCAAGAACACAAACAAGTCATGAGCGGTTATATTAATCACACATATTGGTTGTTCACAAGATATGCAATGAATAACAATACCAATAACGCCTATCGATTTCCTTTTCGATTCACAAAACAAGTTCATGAATTTACTTCCTTAAAACACATGTACATACATAATCACAATAGCATACATAATCATGGTTAAGAAATAAACCTCGTAGGATGAAATCCTCACCTCATACCCATACATAATCACAATAGCATTTAAACGATTATGTCGATGTCTTATCTACAAAGTTTAATGGTTAAGAAATAAACCTCGTATTGTATTCCTTAATACTATGTCTATCTAGAGTGTTCATGCTTCACAGTTTTGTTTTCAGTATGCACGACTTGAAAGATACGTTAGGGAATGAAACAGTTCAAGTCAAATATCACTAACCTCAAGTGGAAGGATGATGTTGTCGTTGTCGTTGTAGCTTCTTACTTCTTCACTTATTCAAGTCTTCGCAATACTTGTAATGTCTCATATCCTAATACTTTCAAGCTAACCTATACGAAGTTGACTCTAGTACATAACCAAGCGACTCTTTAAATGAGTTTTGATTCACTAAAATATGACAACCAAACTTGACATTCCAACTCTTGGCGGGTTCAACCGAGCTATGCTCTAACAGTTTCACTAATAAAAGTCATACCAATACAAAAGTCAGGCATTGTGAATAGTTTTACCAAGATACATAACAAGTTATGAGCGGTTATACTAAACACACATATTGGTAATCCAAAGATTTGCAATGAATAACAATACCAATAAGCCTAGCGATTTCCCTTTCGATTCATAAAACAAGTTTATGAATTATACTTCCTTTAAATGAATGTAAAAAATTGTTTCCTATGACGAAATCTTCACCCATACCCATATACATAATCACAATAGAATTCATACGATTATGTCGATGTCTTATATACGAAGTTCAAAAGATAGACGTTATACTTCGTATTGTGATTCTTTAATACTATGTCTAACTAGTGTATAATCATTCACAGCTTCGCAGTTATGTTTTCAATATGCACGACTTGAACGATACATTAGGAATGAAACAGTTCAAGTCAAATATTACTAACCTCAAGTGGAAGGATGATGTCGTCGTTGTAGCTCTTTACTTCTTCACATTCTTCAAGTCTTCATGTAATACTTGTAAGTCTCATATCCTAGCAACTTTCTAGCTAACCTATACGAAGTTGACTCTAGTAAATAATCAAGCGACTCTTTAAATGAGTTTTGATTCACTAAAATATGACAACCAAACTTGACATACCAACGCTTGGTGGGTTCAACTGAGCTATGCTCTAACAAGCATCTTACATGATTTGTGTGAGACAGTCATTTGATGCAGGATCATAATGTTTCATATTGATCATTTGATTACTTGAAAATTGCTTATAAGCTAATAGTTTGTGTGAGACAGCTATTGTCGTCTTCTAAGAATGTTTCAATGATTTAAATGAGAGTTAAGAGCTAAACCCCATGTCTGGATACATTACGGTTTGTGTACTTAGTGTACGAACTGTTTTGACGGAATTCAGGACCGGAAGTTTTCATACCCATTCGCAAACTTATTCAACTGTTTAAGTCAGGGTACTTAAGTTTACATACCCGTTCGTAAACTGATTTAACTGTTGAAGTCTAGGAACCAAGTTTGCGTACCCGTTCGCAAATGGTTTCAACTGAGTTCGGTCCGGAGCTAAAGTTTACATACCCGTTTGCAAACTTTCGGCTTGTGACCAAATGTCCGGAACTTAAGTTCGTGTACCCGTTTGCAAAGTTAAGTGGTTAAAGTTCTTAAATCGATTAAGTATGATTTCATACTCATGAACAAATACATTTATGAATTAAGGAATGCAATCTTTGCAAACCGTGGCTAGAATGTTCATGAACTGATTCTTTTGAATCAATCTTCAATCGTGTCTTGTATACTTATATGATAATATAAACGATTGAACAACTTTATGAGTAACACAGTTAGATTAATTTGATTATCAATTGATCTAGAAGTGTTATAATGAACAAGGTTAAGAGAAAAGTGTTCATATGGCTAACTTCGGTTAGCGGTTATTGAGACAACTCAATATACACGTTTAGGTACGGTTACCCATATCTAAATGAAGGTATATTTCATTTATGTGTAACAAGCTAAAGGCCATCTAACGGTGGAAAGATATTAGCTTGAATCTTGAATCAGGTTTCATCTAACGGTGAATATTGATTGCTTTATTCCAAAGTTATCAAACCCTGATTTGAAGACTATATAAGGGAGAACTTTAGCAACTGGGAAACCTAATCCCCACACCTCCTGTGTGATACTATTTGCGACGAGATTCGATTATCCTTTAGCCTAGGTTTTTCCTAAAACCATTATAGGTTAACGACTTAAAGACTTCATTGGGATTCTGAAGCCAGACCCAACTATTTTCTCTATAGTTTCGTGTTCTGATCTTACTTTGTTCTATCGTATTGAGTATTATCTTCTCTAAGATTTGATCGAGATTTATCTCCGATAGGTAAGATATAAAAAGTAATCACAAAGCTCTTTGTCTCATTCTTTGTGATTCCACAATAACTTGTTCTACTACCATATAGTTAAGTTATTGTGAGGTGATTGATATTTCTAGGATATATTCTTCGGGAACATAAGACCGGATTATCAATTGGTTCTTGTTCACCTTGATTTATCAAAAGACGGAACAAAACTTCGTAGGTATTTCTGTGGGAGACAGTTTATCTATTCTAATAGATTTTTCTGTGTGAGACATATTTGTTTATCAAGTCTTCGACTTTGGGTCGTAGCAACTCTTTAGTTGTGGGTGAGATCAGCTAAGGGAATCAAGTGCGTAGTGTCCTGCTGGGATTCAGAGACGTAAGGAACGCGACTGTACCTTAATCAGTGTGAGACTGGCTAGGGCTCAACTATAATCCAGTTCGAAGTTAACTTTTAGTAGGTTAGAGTCTGTAGCGGCTTAATACAATGTGGTGTTCAAATCTGGACTAGGTCCCGGGGTATTTTTGCATTTGCGGTTTCCTCGTTAACAAAACTTCTGGTGTCTGTGTTATTTCTTTTCTGCATTATATTTTCTATATAATTGAAATATCACAGGTTGTACGTAGTTCAATTAATTGGTAAATCCAACCTTTGGTTGTTGATTGAAATTGATTGACGCTTGGATATTGGTCTTTGGTACCATCCAAGTTATTTCTCATATTGATCCGGCTCAAAGATTTTTATCTGTTCGATTGCAGATTGATTTGAGAAATTGAGATATAACTGTTGGATATATTTTCCTTGATTGAGTATGAATATCTAGTTGATTCTCTTGGAATTATGTTGGAGTTAGTCCATACATATTGCCTAAAAGAAATATTGGGTGTGGTTGTTAGACCCCCGCTTTTTCATCATGTTTGTTCCACCAAATATCATGTTGTACTTTATCCATATCCTTGATTGTTGCATTTGGGATCTTAAATATATTCATACTATGTGAATGGATAACATTAAGTACATGCTTAACCAAAATAGAATGACCTGCTTGGTTAACAAACTTTCCCTTCCACTTTGTTAGTCTACGTTTCATCTTTCGAACAAGAAAAGAAAATGAGCATGTCTTCTTCCTGTTCATAAAGAGTGGAATGCCCAAGTAAGTTTCATACAAGCTCATTTTCTTCATCTTTAAACTTCTTAGTATAATCATGCCATGTCTACGATGGAAATTTCTGGAGAAGTATACTGCTGACTTTTGAAAATTGATTTGCTGGCAAGATATATCATTGAAGGAGTTAATCACTGATAAAAGATTGTTTGCATTATGAATATTTGCTTTCACAAACAATCAGACAATCATCTTCGAACATCAAATGAGAAACTTGTGGAGCATTTCTTGCTATCTTAATACCTTCAATATTGCCTTCTAGTTCTGCCTGCACAAGTGATCTTGTGAAGACCTCCATTGTAAGTAGAAAAGGATAAGGTAAAATTGGATCTCCTTGTCTGATTCCACGAGTGGGTTTGAAAGCCTGACACGGTGACCCATTCAGCAAAATTTGAATCTCAGAGGTATTAATGCATTCATAAAAAAGATTACACCACTTATTATTAAAACCAAGTATCTTCATATAACATCTAGATAAGACCATTCAACTCGATCGAAAGCCTTGCAGGTACATAAACCGCATGCATTAGAGAGATAAACTTATTGAGGTGAAGCTTCAATCGAGTAGCAATGATCTTTATAATCATCTTATAAGTAGTATTGTACAGTGCAATCGGCCTATAATCTCCAGGTGATTGAAGTAGACTACATTTTGGAATTACACATAAGTTGGTTTTGTTCATTATTCTAAACATTCTTCCGCTTGCAAAAAAACTTTGTACCATCTTAATAACATCATCTTTTACTGTTCTCCATTGAGTTTGAAAAAAGTCAGGCGGGAAGCCATCCGGTCCCGGTGATTTCCACGGCTGCATCAACTTGAGTGTTACAGATATCTCTGCTTCATCAGGGATCTTGGTCAGAGCTACATTGTGATGGACCAGAAAATTTACGCCTAGCGCGCCAGGGCGCGCAGGCCATAACTTTCCCGATGCGCCATGATGATGCTACTTACCGGGCCTTAAAACTAGGCAAATGCACGTTCATTTTTCCTTGCAAGCATGATCGTGGAGCATGATACAACTAAATTAGCCTCCACACTGTTCCAGCTTACCCTTGTTCCGCAAAGGGTTTATCAAGAAAACAAAAACTTTCGTAAAATGGCATTTTGAGGCCCTAAATGTTGGAATTTGGCTAAAATTCCAAGACCGTGATGCATAGATCATGTCTTGATCATTGGCCCGTTTCCAATCAATTTAAATCCGTCTTGAGCTAAAATACGACACTCGGGTTTTTAGCCTCCAGATAGGTTGTAGCTTTCCATCTACATCAACTTGTCTTTTTCGTGCCAAGGGTGCATCTATCAGGCTCATGTCGTACTTTCCTTAGGCTTATGCAAGCTCTGTTATCTTTCATATTGATGTAGCTTACTTTATAGGCCATGCCCAATTCACAATTGGTGTGTATGCCAACTCCGTGTAGCTTGATAAGAGGTATGAGCATACAGTGAATGGCATGCAAACTAGCCTCATCAAGTGTGCCCACAATCGCCTATTGTATTTCAATACCAATCCAGATGATACGAGAGGCCAAAATCCTGCAATCATCTCGCATCTAGATAATATGAGCGATAAGGTGCTGGACCGACAATGTTGAAACTCACTGCGGCTTCCTACATACCCTTCCCTACTCTAAAGGGATCAAGCACAGAGCGTAATTCATCCTCGAAGGGACAACCAACCTAAACTAACTCGTTTGCGAGGCTGTGACCTAGTGAAAAGACGAGGGCACCCAAATATACCACAATCTTAAACTTTTCCACATATGTCCTCTTACCGAAAGTGATTGTCTATATACTGAGTCGAGACAATACAACAAATCGGTATTCACAATTTGTGTGATCGTCTATGGATATGAGATCGAGACAATACAACAATCAAAGTGTGATTACTTGATAATAGGTTCGGACTTAACCAAACTCTATAGGATCAGTATCAAGTAATACGGAGTTAACGTTTGTGTAATTTACATTAAATTATAATAACAACAATTATAATTGCGGAAAACAAAAGTAAATGATACATCAAGATTTTGTTAACGAGGAAACCGCAAAGCAGAAAAACCCGGGGACCTAGTCCAGAATTGAATACTCTCAGAATTAAGCCGCTATACAAAATCAAACCAACTTCGTATAGTTGAGACCAAGCAACTAAACCTATAGTCACCTAGTTTCTTCAGTATCCCTGCGCTTCCGACATTCGATAAGTGCACGCACTGGAACAATTCCTTTGGTTCGTATTCCAAACAGTAAAGGAACAACAAATATGTTCGGTGACAACTCTATTCAATCTCAGTGATATGAGTTAGACAAAGGCTCTTCTGTTTAGTCCAATAAACTCCTTTGTCGGGTTTAGATCTATCTATCCAACAACTACCAAAGTAGCAGAGTTTAGATTTTGCAATCAAATATAGAATCTACCAAGATACTATTTAGTGATGCCGATCTACGCAGCTAATCAATCAAATCTATCAATGATAAACCGATTTTAGTTGAATCACAGCCGATCAAGTTTTGTCCACACCAAAGATATGAAACCAATAAGAAATCTCTTTGTCTTCAAATCTTCTTTAATCTTCAATAAACACATGCACACCACAACTTGAATCTCTTGTGATCAATCACACACAGAACGAAGTCTGTTAACAATGGATTATCACAAGACGTCTTTAAATCTACAAACAATTCTAAATATCCCGTCGACACTTCGATCTAGTTTGAGTGAATCTTTTATCAAAAGAGAAGATTCTCAAGCATAAACAAACTAGGTGCAATCAAAGTTCAACCACCGTTAGTCAATCAAATCAATCGAAAACTAATAATAAACTGCATCCCACCAACGGTACTAATAGAGCTTCTCAATACCAAAGAAGTCTTTAAACTGAGAGGCCGTAAGAGATTTCGCCTAATTAGGTTACTTTCCTCTCCGAATAGGCGGCTCCACCAGTAACAACACAACTAGGTAGTTTTGCTGGCTTTGAGGATTAGTTTGCTAGAAATGCAAACTTCAATATTTATAGACCAAGGAAGTTTGGACACCAAGGAATTTCCAAAACCGAAAATTCTCAAAGATATGCAATAAAGCCAAAAATCGGTTTTCATAATTCCTGGAAATGCTCTGTCCAATTAATGACTGAAATCTCAGTAGAAAATCTCCAACTAGTAAATGCACATTACTAATTTTTATTTTCTAAAGATATGCATTTTAATTGCTGGAAATTAAAAGTATATAAAACTAAAAACCTTAATTAAAATATTCTCAATTTATTTCGATCCGGGATTCTCCTTTAGCTATTAAGGAATATCTTTGAACAATAAAAGATACGAGTTACTGCACATGTTCAAAGTATGTCGACATCTTTACTTTGTAAATCCTTTTTCATATTTACAATCTTAAAACTGATTTGCCACACTTCCAAACAAGTTTAGAATTGGTTCATCTGACTTCCAAGAACTATGTGATTGATTATCCTATCAAATCACCATTAATGGGTTTCACGGTTCTACCTCCAAGTGGGTACTAGGATCGGTTACACTAGTTACCATAAAATGGCTAACTAAGTACTAGGATCGGTTACCACTTCTTATGGTAAAACTTGTGATCGGTTGACCAAGTTATAGGATCGGTTACACCATCTTACTAAAACTTGTTAAACCTCTTACAAGGATCGATTACACTCTCTCTTGTGATCGGTCACACCTCTTACTAGGATCGGTTACCCAATGGCTAGTATTTAGTCACACCAAATTCAAGATATCGATCTTACCATCTTATGTGATTACTTAAGATCGGTTTCACTAATAAAAGTCATACCAATACAAAAGTCAGGCCTTGTGAATAGTTTTACCAAGATACATAAACAAGTTATGAACGGTTATACTAAACAAACATATTGGCAATTCAAAAGATTTGCAATGAATAACAATACTAATAAGCCTAGCGATTTCATTTTCGATTCACAAAACAAGTTTATGAATTTACTTTCTTTAAACGAATGTAAAACATTGTTTCCTAGGACGAAATATTCACCCATACCCATACATAATCATAATAGCATTCATACGATTATGTCGATGTCTTATATACGAAGTTCAAAAGATAAGTGTTATACTTCGTATTGTAATTCCTTAATACTACGTCTAACTAGAGTATAATCATTCACAGCTTCGCAGTTATGTTTTCAATATGCACGACTTGAAAGATACGTTAGGGAATGAAACATTTCAAGTCAAATATTACTAACCTCGAGTGGAAGGATGATGTCGTCGTTGTAGCTCCTTACTTCTTCACATTCTTCAAGTTTTCATGTAATACTTGTAATGTCTCATATCCTAATACTTTCAAGCTAACCTATACGAAGTTGAATCTAGTAAATAATCAAACGACTCTTTAAATGAGTTTTGGTTCATTAAAATATGACAACCAATCTTGACATACCAACGGTTGGTGGGTTCAACCGAGCTATGCTCTAACAATCTCCCCCTTTGTCTATTTTAGTGACAAAACTCTTACTCCCTTCGTTCTTTTTTAGTAGGCTGGTTTTGATTTTAGAGAAAATTAAGGAAATTAAGAGAATCAATCATTGAAAGTGGTCCTCATGACACTTGTCAATAAAAGAAGTGAAGTGAAATGGTTCCCATGACACTTGTCAGCAAAAGAAATAAAGTGAAATGGTTAATAAACACTTGTCATCAAAAGAAGTTAAGAGAAAAGTGGTCCTAGAAAACTAAAGTAACATTTGACTTTCCAAATTAGGAAACCAGCCTATTTTTCTAAAACATTTATTTACAGAAACCAGCCTATTATTTAAGAACGGAGGGAGTACATCATATGGATAAATAAATTACAAGAATTCATTACACATACGATTGATTCCCAAATTCATGTATACATTCAATCCTTTAAATGACGCTGTTGACATAATAATAACAAAGCTAATACTCCCCCTAAAGGTAAGATAGGTAGATTTTCAATCTGCACGTCTTTGTTATTTCCATCATTATATGATATGTTACTCCCCCTTAGTCTATGCTTTACTCTTTCGTTAGATATAACGTTTAAGCACCATTATCCTTTCCTTAGTGATACCAAATCAATACAAATCAATATTGATATCACTTGTTTACTCCATATATTTCTCCCCCTTTTTGTCACAAAATGACAAAGGTACGAGCAAATAAAGGACAAACCGAAAGGATCTTACGAATCTTACAAAGAGACTTGCAAAACCTATAAGAGTTAAGCACGAGGGTTCCACACACCATTTTTATAACCAATACCAAAACCGAAACTACAAAGTAATTTTGTTTTGATATGTTACCAAGGAAACAATTGCCCGAAGCAATTTTCCCTTATAGTTTAGCAAACCAAAAATCGACTAAGCACCTTAGTTCCTTTGCTAAACCGATTGTACAAATACAATCGCTTGTTCGATAAGACCAAAAAAAGATCAGAATTAAATCTATTTTTCTCATCAGGCTCTAATTATTCAAATAATAACTTAGACCTTTCACTTTTAAACAAGAAAAGTACTAGTTTAGTCAACCAGCATTTCTTGTTAAGGCATTCGATTAGACTTGAATAACCGAAACCTCCACTTTGATAAGTCTAACTAAGATCGGAATTAACTTAGTTTCTCTTATCCGGAATCGAATTGGACTAAACAATTCTTCCCGAAAACCTTTTCTTTGTTAAGCCATAAATAATTCATACAAACCAAATAAATCAACTTGCATAATTATTTACCTCAACCGGAAGCAATTGAAACAACATAAACGTTAAAGTACCACAATTACACCGTAATTTCGTAAGCCTAAACAATTAATACCAAACCATAAAGCAAGATAACAATAGTTTTTTCTTAACCGAAAACAATTAAATCACACACACAACCATACACAAATAATGGAATAAAGCATCAATTGTACCGAAATTTTGTTAAGCAAAAGCATTAAATATATGCAATAAAATCAGGCTTTTCTTAAGTAGGAAAACGATTAAATAACAAATTTTTTACCTCAAATTCCGAATCCTCTTCTCCCCAGAAAGATATGTCATTAAGCGCAAGTTCACATATAACTCTCCCGTGTTATGTTGTCATCCTCTCGCAAAACAAAAGAACAACAACAAAGAGAAACCTTTACAGAGAAAGGTTGAAAACCGGTTTTAACTATTGCAATGCAAAAGTTGAAACCTCGAAACACATATGCTTTTATGCTAAATCAAACGATTCAACATATTGTGACTTTTTCACATATTGTTTCAATCAGAACCCCTCATGATCCTTTGATAAATCCTACCAACATGGGCTAGAACTCGATCCCGCTAAATCAAAAAGCCACCCAAACCATAAGGGTTCACACATATGAGATCGAATATTAAGGTCATGAAAACCGAAATCAAACATCCTATAAACATACATAGCAATAAGATAAAGCATTCAAGCACAGGCTATGTAATCAAAAACTATCACAAGAAAAAATTATAAAATAATAATTTTATTCATAACTAAGATAGATTTATTCATAATAGACTTTATTGTAATAATCAATAACTGATGTCAATTTTCCTTGATTAAGAATTACAACATGTATCTTAATCTTTAGTGGTGCTCTTGTTGTTCACTGAGGTTTCTTCAGTGTTCAAACTTTTGAAGCATGTCTTAAGAGACTTGTCTGGAACCACTTTCTGTTTTTCGATATTTTTAATTTGAAGCTTCAAGTCTCCAAGTTCACTTTTCATCTCTTTTATTTTAACTTTTAGTTCATCCCAATCTTGAACCAAAGTAAAAATATTTCCTATAAGTTCTTCAAACCCATGCATAACTTCACACATATTATCTGTGTGAAACCACTTGGTAAGATCTGAGCCATTGAAAGCAAAAAGATATGACTCTTCTTGAGATTGATCAGAGTTAGGATCAGAAACGACTCTTGAGACAATCTTCCTGATTCTTCGTTTTGAGACAAAACCTTGACAGTTTCTCACCTTTCGTGCTTCCCTTTTATTACTCCTTGTAACACTGTGAGTTATAGGAGACATACTAAAAAAAATTACCAAGGGAAGACAATATACCTAAGAGAACATTTTTCTTATTTTGATAAGAATATATTTAGTTCAGAAAAACAGGGTTTCCGAAACTACACAATATTTTTCGAAACTTCTCCTTTTATTGAAAGGAAGATATTCTTTAAAATATCTCTTATTATTGGAAATATAAGCTACTATGAACCTGTGCCCTTGATTTTTATGTGCTTTTCCCATCCAATATTAAGAGCGTGAAAGAGGATGAGAGTGCACACTTTTGATACAGCTAAGTTGTAACGGAGTAAGATTTTTCTAGCTTACAGCGAGTATCAAAACCATAGTTCATGTTTCTTCTTGGGAATTTCTGCCCAAAATTCTCCCAGAATAATGATTGTTTCTAACTCTCGAGATATGATCATGTGGAGAAGATGTGCTGATGTGAGAATTTCCAGGGATAGATAAATCTCTCTTAATTCTATCAATGAGATTTTTCATAAGATTTTCTCATTCTAAGGATTTCCTTATGATGCACATCAACATGATTATCTGAAATAATTATCGGAAATTCCTGATTGTTTCCTTTGGTAGAGATTCTCTCTTTCCCTTTCTTCTGGAATCGTTCTTCATCAAAACAAGAATTGTTTCGATATGGATGAGGAGGAACCTTTTTCCAGAAGAGATTATCAACTCTTTCTTCTGATTCTTTTGAGTTGATCTTATCGGGTAGTGGTATATTCTGTCTTTCTACTGAGGAATGGTCTTTCAGTTTTTTAAGACAAGAAACTTCTTTCAATAGCTTTACCACCGTATTTTGAAGAAGTATAAGTTTCCTGTCAAGTGACTGAAATTTGTATTCCTTAAGATCACGTTCACGGAGTCGGTTCAAAGTTTCCTTTGGACAAGATTTCGTCTGAACATCAGTAGATGTAGAATATGGTTTCTCATCCTCTTCTAACTTGATGTAGTTAGGCAAACTACCATCATCTTGATCTGTTTCAGATGTGACTAAACCGGTTTTATCACAGTCTGTAAAATTCGAGCAAGGACTTTTAGTTTCCTCAAAATCAGAAGAAATCACAACAACATCATTAGGCAGATTCATAGGACGTGTCTCTTTATCTTGAGTAAGAGATTTACCAAGAGCTTCTAATTTGATAGTGAGATCCACATTCTCTTTGGCTAGAAGATTCAGTTGAATGTTTTTATCTCAGATCTCATTCTTAAGAAGATTTGACTCTGTCTTTAATATCAACACCTTTGTAGACAGAGATTTTATAGGCTTTATGAGTTTTACCAACTCTTTATCAGCATCTTCTATTCCATCAGAGCACGAAACAGATGTTTTCGCAACTCCTGGATCATGAGTTAACGAAGTGGTAACATCTTCAACTTTTGAGCATTCATACTCTTGCATAACGTTAACTGAATCAGACATAGATTCAATTTCTTATAGGCTGGATTGCACCAAACACAAATTGTTAGATCTTTTCGTGTTTGCCCGCTCTGATACCAATTGAAAAGACGAGGTTACCTAAATACACCACAATCTTTTATCTTGATCACAACTTATACAAGACCCACTGTGTATAAACCTCTTGGAGATACAATCACTCAAGGAATATTTCAACACAGTGTCTACTTGATATAGGGTTAGTCCGAACTGGCCTAACTCGTGAATTAAATATCAAAGGCAAGTGGAGAAAACCAATACACTTTGTGTGATTGTCTATGGATATGGAATCGAGACAATACAACAACAAAGTTGAAAAAGCGGGGGTCTAACAACCACACACAATATTTCGCTTAGAAATCTATATGGACAAACTCCAATATGCTTTATAGAGAATCAACTAGACAGTCAGAATCAATCTAGATAAAAAAGTATATCAAAGAGTTTATATCGCAAATAGAAATCTACGAGTCTTTATCAAATACTAGAGAGATAACTTGGATGGTACCAAAAACCAATATCCAAGTGTCAATCAATTTAAATCAACAACCAAAAGGTCGGATATTCTAATTGATTGAACAACGCACAACCTGTGATATTTTAATTATCTAACAAAATATAATGCGGAAAAGAAATAACACAGACACCAGAATCTTGTTAACGAGGAAACCGCAAATGCAGAAAAATCCCGGGACCTAGTCCAGATTGAACACACATTGTATTAAGCCGCTACAGACACTAGCCTACTCCAAACTAACTTCGGTCTGGACTGTAGTTGAACCCCAATCAATCTCACACTGATCCAAGGTACAATTATGCTCCTACGTCTCTGATCCCAGCAGGATACTACGCACTTGATTCCCTTAGCTGATCTCACTCACAACTAAGAATTGCTACGACCCAAAGTCGAAGACTTTAATAAACAAATCTGTATCACACAGAAAAGTCTAGGGTAATAGATAAATCCGTCTCCCATGAATATACCTACGAGTTTTGTTCCGTCTTTTGATAAATCAAGGTGAACATGAACCAATTGATAAAACCAGACTTAATTCCCGAAGAAAAGCTTAGTATTATCAATCACCTCTAATAATCTTAGTCGATGCGGCGAAAAAAGATATTTTGGAATCACAAACGATGAGACGAAGATGTTTGTGACTACTTTTCTATCTTTCCTATCGGAGATATAAATCTCAAGCCAATCGTTACGATTGTACTCAACACGATAGAATCAGCAAGATCAGATCACACAACTACGAGAAAGTAGTATCGGTCTGGATTCACAATCCCAATGAAGTCTTTAACTCGTTAACCTGGTTTAGAGAAGAAATCAAAGGTTAAAGGAGAATTGACTCTAGCTTATGCAACTAGTATCACACGTAAGGTGTGGGGATTAGGTTTCCTAGTTGCTAGATTTCTCCCTTATATAGTCTTTCAAATCAGGGTTTGCAATCAATGTCAGCTTGGTAACAAAGCATTCAATATTCACCGTTAGATGAAAACCTGATTAGATTCAAGCATTCAATACACAAATGAAATGCACGTTTCTGGGCTTGTGTAACCGTACCCAAACATGTACATTTGTTGGTTCAACAATAGTTAACCAAATGGTTGGCCATATGAGCAATTTCATATCAACCATATTCTTCTTCACCATAACTAGTTCAAATGACTCAAATGAACTAGTTAGAGAGTTGTTTAATTGCTTAGATCTTATGTAACTACACAAGACACAATCGAAGCAAAAACGGTTTGATTCACTCGAATCGGTTCATGAACTTTATATCCACGATTGGCAAAAGCATTCCTTAGTTTATATAAACATTAGTTCAAGAAAATCCGTCTTTAGATATAACCAACTCAAGTTCGCGGACTGGGTTCGCGGACTTAAGTTCCCGGAAGGAGTTCACAAACTCCAGCAGATTTTCTCGGGTCGAGAACTTCCGCCAGTTCGCGGACTGGGTTTGCGGACTGAGTTCGCGGACTGATTTCACGCCACTATTCCGGTTCTCTTGATCAACAAAGTTCGCAAACTTCTATTCAAGGAATAAGGACTTATACATATATGTGTTTCCACAACAATGCTTATATCCACCGATGGTTATATAATCTGAACTCTCATTTCAATCATTGAAACATTCTCAGAGGACGTTATATAGTTGTTATTCACAAACCATTTTTCGTCAGTGCAATTTTCAAAGTGCTTGAAACATAACATGACTTTCGTCACTAGGTAAAGATGAATTTGGTTAATGCGAAAGCTTACCAACACATATTTCGAGAAATAGATAGGCGAGATAAACTCGGCTCGAAATACTAAATGTGTATAATCAAAGTCTATATAGCAAAAAGACTTTTGTCTCAAGATAGGAGATAAATATACTTTTGAGTGATTAAGTAAGTTCAAGTCTCCACATACCTTTTAGTCGATGAAGATCCACCAGTTCCTTGAGTAGTCCTTCGTCTTGTATGATGGTTGCCATGGAGTTCTTGAGCTCAACTACACTTTCTATCCTAGTCCGAGACCTTAGCTATAGTAGACTAGAAATCAAGACTTATAGTTTTGATCACTAACATTGACAAATATGCTTGAGATAGCAACGCATGCGAGTTAGACCGAGCAATGCTCTAACAAAAGTGATCACTTGATAAAAGGTACAGAAATAACCGAAACCAATGGAATCACCATCAAGTCCCTGTTAACGTACAAAGTGAAATTTACTTTAATTATAATAAAACAATTATAATGCAGAAATTAAAAGTAAATGGCACAACAATATTTTGTTCACGAGGAAACCGCAAATGCAGAAAAAACCCGGGACCTTGTCCAGAATTGAATACTCTCAGGATTAAGCCGCTACACAAAATTAAACCAACTTCGTATAGTTGAGACCAAGCAACTAAACCTATAGTTCACCTAGTTCCATCTGTATTCCCACGCCTCCGACCTGTAATAAGTCACGTACTTGGAACAATTTCTTTGGTTCGTATTCCAAACAGTAAACGAACAACAAATCTGTTTGATAGCAACTCTCTTCAACCAAGTGATGTGAGTTCGACAAAGGCTCTTCTATTTATCTCAATAAACTCCTTCGTCAGGTTCTTAGATCTATCTTATTCTCAACTACCAAAGGTAATTGTTAAGATTTTGCAATCAATACTTCTAATCATAAAGAATTGTATTGATGCCGATATACACAACTAATCAATCCAATCTACCACAAGGATAAACTGATTATAGTTGGATCCTCTATACCGAAATAAGTATTCTGCACACCAAAGATTATGAACCCCAAATCAGAAATCTTAAATATCTTTTTTGTATTCAAATCTTCTTAGATGTTCAATAAACACCTGCACACAACAACTTGAATCTCTTGTGATCAATCATGCACAAGATGGGTCTGTTAACAATGGATTATCATAAGACGCCTTTAGATCTACAAAAAGTCTAAAGATCCCTGTCAAAACTTCGATCTAGTTTGAGTGAATCTTATATCAGAAGAGAAGATTCTCAAGCATAAACAAACTAGGTGCAATCAAAGTTCAACCACCGTTAGTCAATCAAATCAATCGAAAACACAAGATAAACCGCAATTGTCTAGTTTCCCACCAACGGTACTAATAGAGATTCTCAATCCCAAATAAGACTTTAAACTGAGCGGCCGTAAGAGATTTCGCCTAATTAGGTTACTCTCCTCTCCGAATAGGCGGCTTCACCAGTAACAACACAACCAAGGAAGTTTGCTGTCACGAAGGATTAGTTTGCTAGAAATGCCACACTTCTAAACAAGTTTAGAAATAAAGGATTAGTTTGAACAATAAAAGATACGAGTTACTGCACATGTTCAAAGTATGTCGACATCTTTACTTTGTAAATCCTTTTTCATATTTACAATCTTAAAACTGATTTTCCACACTTCCAAACAAGTTTAGAATTGGTTCATCTGACTTCCAAGAACTATGTGATTGATTATCCTATCAAATCACCATTAATGGGTTTCACGGTTCTACCTCCAAGTGGGTACTAGGATCGGTTACACTAGTTATCATAAAATGGCTAACTAAGTACTAGGATCGGTTACTACTTCTTATGGTAAAACTTGTGATCGGTTGACCAAGTTATAGGATCGGTTACATCAACTTACTAAAACTTGTTAAACCTCTTACAAGGATCGATTACACTCTCTCTTGTGATCGGTCACACCTCTTACTAGGATCGGTTACCCAATAGCTAGTATTTAGTCACACCAAATTCAAGATATCGATCTTACCATCTTAGGTCATTACTTAAGATCGGTTTCACTAATAAAAGTCATATCAATACAAAAGTCAGACCTTGTGAATAGTTTTACCAAGATACATAAACAAGTTATGAGCGGTTATACTTGTAGCGCCCCCTAAGCTAGCAGCTGACTAAACAACGAGATTAACCAAATAAAGAGGCACTAATGATCTAAAACATCTATTTAAACAATAAGAAAGAAGATCTAAACAGAGATTAACCCGAATCTAACCCCTCTCTGAAATAAATACAAGAATTCCTCTCAAATGATACATATTCAATAGTGAGTTGAGTTACAAATAAAATATAAACACAAAATAAACATAGCGAGAGCAATCTAAATAACATAATCAACTCCTCGAAGTTTTCGCTGCACAACTCTGATTTGTCTCTGAAACTGAAAGTGGGAATGGGTGAGCACATCATCCCTAAAAGGGGTGCCCAGTGGAAATAACATTTAACTTTCAAGTAATCACTGGAATGATCTAGAAAACATACATGTTTTTCCAAAACATTAAAAGACAATCAATTCACAGAAATAAACAATCATGTATATGGAACTAACTCCTTCACCAAATAATGTATAATATTTGTGCTAATCACACTCAATGATAATATTGCGGTGTATTGCCCTAGCCATGTGCATAAAAGATGAATTCATGTAGATATAAAAGAAGGAGCAGTATCATATATACCACAGATGGAAATTCAACATACAAATGGAAATTCTTATTTCCCAAATAATTCATAAATACAAACAAAGCATTGCAATTCCTTTCCAAGCAATGGAAAGATTAAAAGAAATAACAGAACTTTCATAATTCAAAGTTAAACAATGCATGGAAAGCACAACCAGACAATGCATGAGTTTTTTAAACATAAACTTTTGTAAAAGAAACAACAATGGTTACAAAATAGTTAAATATATATTCCCATCTCTTTTGATGACAAGCCACGCCTACCTCGAGATCCACGATCCACTGGTTCATCCTTTGAATCGATCGTTGTTAATAAACACTAACTGTTAATCACACAAAAACTCTAAGAATCTAGCCAAAATGACTCACTCAAGAATCATACAAGTTTATCTAATGGTTCTAATCCCATTTATGACTTTACACCTTTTCATTCTTTATCTTTAGCATAGCTAAGGTTTACTAATTGAATTAGGCTGGTTCTATAATCCATTAGCTAAGTCTCATGAATATCTACAACTTTGTAGAAGGAATCAAAGACTAATTCAGACCATAAGGGTCCAATACATCAAAATACGAAAACTAAACCTAAGCCCAAGTCTACCAAACAATCCCATAACACAAGGCCTGGTCCAGTAAGGTCAACTAACGGTCAGTAACTGTCAAATTAATAGTCACAGGTCAACTAACAGTCATAGGTCTAAGACAAAGTCCAAGGTCCAGCCAACGGAGTCAAAGTCTAAATCGGTCAACTGAGTCAACATAGTTCAACTCAGTCAGACATCTAACTGAGAAAGGGAACACTGGCCTAAGCCATAACAACACCATTTCTACATCAACTCCAAAATAAATCACCCTATCTTTCTCTAGCAAATTTCAGTTCTGCAAGTTACATCTAAAAGCTCTACCACAACAACAATACATTCATTTCAACAGAATCTTATAATTTAATTTACAATTGTAATTTAAGCATTACCTGCAATTTAGCAGTTCCAAGCTTTAGTAATTGCAACTCTAACACCCAGAAAACAACACCATCTCTAAACTCTGAACTGCCTCAATCATTAGTTCACTCAAAATAGTTCATAAACCTCCACCAGCTACTCATATCCCATGTAGCCTCAATCACACTACCATTACAACTTCAAATGTACATCTTGGATCGTTCTCAGCCCTACCAATCTCAACTATATTTCAAATTCAACAATTCCTTTACTATCAACACCACATCTACATCAGTTCTGCAAATGCAGGCTTTCATAAGGTCTCAGCCCTAACAACACTTCACATTCAAAACCACCAGCAATAGTACTCAGCTTCAGAATCCTCTTTTATACTCGATTCATCTTCCTTCAACGCCACAATCATCCACTTACACCATCATATCTTATTATCTAACTTCAACACCCAAAGCTGCAACACCAACTCATTCTATTCTTACCATTCACTGTCATCATCTACATTCTAGTCTCCAACTCCAATCACACACCCTGATCCAATCTGAACTTCAACAACAACATCTTTATCACTTCGAGCAGTTCATATCCTCACCTTTGCCTAGCCATGACTTCTCCACCTGCAGTTCATCATCATCTGTGATACATCGCCAACTCTTGAATACAACTCAAGTTCAGTATTACCAACTACACAACACTCTACATATTATAGCTAATATCACTCATTAACATCTTTTAAGCCTTGTAGTTCTTCAAATTACTACCACCAGTCCAGCATCATCTCCCTGTAATCAGCATAAACACAATTCCATTCTGTTCCCATAACAATCACATACACAACCACCAACCCTCACCAACTCTTCTTCATGAATCTCAAATTAACAGAAATCCTAAGTATAAATCTTAAATTCATACCAAACCCAAACTGAACTCCATATAATCAAAATAACTTCAATTTAACAAACCCAAATCAGATTCATCAACTCTTAACTAAATTCATGTAAATAAGGTCTAAATAAAAGAAACCCTAAATTACCTGATTTGGGGAAGAACATCATTCTCAGAAACTTTAACTCTTGATTTGTGACAAACCCATCTTCAATCAATCCTATAAACCTTTAATTTCACTTTCCTTGGCTTTTTCTCACAAACTCTAATTCAATCTATGAGAAACCCCAACTCTTCGATTCATCACTGAATCAACTTCAAAACTACAATTAAACGTCAACCCATCCAATCTTCATCCATCAGGAACTCAATACACTAATCAATTCCACGAAACCTCCATTAAACTTCATCTTCCAGAAAACCCTAACTTCAATTCACGGCAGAAACTCAATCATCTTCATCTCGTGCTCAATTAACCACAACATCCTCATCATCTTATACTTAACATGTTCTCCTTCTTCGATTTAATCTCTCAAATCGAACTCTCAAACATCGGAAGAAAAATAAGAACAGAGGACGAATGAAAGAGAAGAAGAAAACAAGAGAATGGAGAAGAAAACAAGAGAGATCGAGTTTATCTTCTCGACCCGGTCTAGATAAGACCAAAGGAAGTTTATGGAACACCCGCTGAATTGGATAAGGGAAGCCCCAGTCCGTCTAATGGCAAAAAGACAACTTTACCCTTCTCACTATTTCGATGATTTCTTATTCGTCTGGTATCCGATTAACACGTTCGAGTAGTTCTTTCCACGTAACTTTTCGAGATCTATCCAGCGGTACTTGTTTCGTATCTAGTTCGTTGTTAGATTAATCTCTATTAATTAAGGTCCGTGTTAAACTAATCAAGTTATTATTGGCTAATACATCTCTTGACTAGTCTAATAGCGTTGACGATCTTGAGGGTCCTTACAATACTAAACACGCATATTGGTAATTCAAAAGATTTGCAATGAATAACAATACCAATAAGCCTAGCGATTTCCCTTTCGATTCACAAAATAAGTTTATGAATTTACTTCCTTTAAACGAATGTAAAACATTGTTTCCTAGGACGAAATCTTCACCCATAACCATACATATTCACAATAGCATTCATACGATTATGTTGATGTCTTATATACGAAGTTCAAAAGATAAGCGTTATACTTCGTATTGTAATTCCTTAATACTACGTCTAACTAGAGTATAATCATTCGCAGCTTCGCATTTATGTTTTCAATATGCACGACTTGAAAGATACTCTAGGGAATGAAACAGTTCAAGTCAAATATTACTAACCTCGAGTGGAAGGATGATGTCGTCGTTGTAGCTCCTTACTTATTCACATTCTTCAAGTCTTCACTTAATACTTGCAATGTCTCATATCCTAATACTTTCAAGCTAACATATACGAAGTTGACTCTAGTAAATAATCAAGTGACTCTTTAAATGAGTTTTGGTTCACTAAAATATGACAACCAATCTTGACATACCAACGCTTGGTGGGTTCAACCGAGCTATGCTCTAACACTTCTAATCCCAATGTTTTCAAACTTTGGCATGACCGATTAGGTCACCTGGGATCAACAATGATGCGTCTAGTTATAGAAAACTCGTATGGACATCCTTTAAAGAATCTAAAATTCTTGTCGACTACAGATTGTCCATGTAACGCTTGTTATCAAGGAAAATTAATCATTATACCATCTTTGATGAAAGTTGGCACTGAATCACCTAATTTCTTGCAACGCATTCAAGGTGATATTTGTGGACCAATTCACCCTTCATGAAGACCATTTAGTTATTTTATGGTTCTGATTGATGCTTCCACACGATGGTCCCATGTTTGCTTACTTTCAACTCGTACCTTTGCATTTGCAAGACTTCTTGCGCAAATTATTAGACTACGAGCTCAGTTTCCAGATTTTCCTATCAAAACTATTCGTCTTGATAATGCTGGTGAATTTATATCAAAAATATTTGACGATTTTTGCATGTCGATTGGTATCGATGTTGAACACCCCGTTGCTCATGTGCACACCCAAAATGGTCTAGCGGAATCTTTTATTAAACGCTTACAGTTGATTGCTCGTCCATTAATTTTAAGGTCTAAATTGCCATTTACAGCATGGGGTCATGTTATATTACATGCTGCAGCATTGGTACGTATCAGACCAACCAACTATCAAAAGTACTCGTCTGTACAACTTGTATATGGGCAACAACCAAATATCTCCCATCTTAGAACTTTTGGCTGTGCAGTGTATGTTCCTATAGCTCCACCTCAGAGAGAAAAATGGGTCCTCAGCATAGACTCGGCATTTATGTTGGCTATGACTCTCCATCTATCATTCGATATTTAGAGCCTCAAACAAGAGATGTCTTTAAGGCAAGATTTGCTGATTGCCAATTTGATGAGTCAATTTTCCCGCCGTTAGGGGGAGAAAAGCTAAACCTTAAGGAACGCCGTGAAATCTCATGGAATACACCATCATTATCCCATTTTGATCCACGTACAAACCAATGTGAACTTGAGGTTCAAAGGATCATACATTTGCAAAACATTGCAAATAAAATGCCTGATGCATTTACTGATACGGGTAAGGTAACAAAATCACATATACCTGCTGTAAATACTCCATCCAGAGTAATGTAAAGACCCTCAAGCTCGTCAACGCTATTAGACTAGTCAAGAGACGTCTTATCCGCTAATTACTCGATTAGTTTAACACGAACGTTAATTAATAAAAATCAATCTAACAATGAACTAGATGCAAAACTAGTACCGCTGGATAGATCTCGAAAAGTTATGCGAAATAGACTATTCGAACGTGTCAATCAGATACTAGACGAAGAAGATATCATCAGATGAGTATGAAGGGAAAAATGGTCTTTTCGATTTAGATCGACCTGGATGCCCATATCATTTGGGAGGGTGCCTTTATCACTTGTCGTTGGTCTTACCTAACCATACCGAGAAGATAAACTCTCGTACTTTCTCTTCTTCTTTATTCTTATTTCTTTTTCTTCTTTCCTTCTTCTTTCTTCTTTGTCTTCTTCTTTATGTTTTTCTTCCTCTTCTCTTCTGGGGATCTGAAGTCAAGAGGATTAAGTGAGATTTGTGTGTTTGATTCATCAAAAGCCTTGTAACTTGATGAATTGAGGAAGTTGGTGTTAATACTGAAACTGATTGAGTTTCGGGAAAAGAAGGAATTAACGTTGCTGCTAATAGAAGTTAGGGTTTATACGAAAAAGCTCAGAGAAGGATTAAGAGATGAAATAGGTGTTCTAAGATCAACAATTGACATGGGTTTACGTTTAATTGGGTGATATGAAGTCGTTTTGATGAATAATCAGTGAGTTTGGGTTTGTAAGAAATTCAGAGAGGCTGTAGAAGATGAAATCGAAGGTTTGGAAGATTAATTGGAGATGGGTATGACGTGAATAAGAGTATGACTGAAGCTGTTAACAGAAATTAGGGTGGATCTATAAATCAAAGATGGTGACGAAGATTGATGGGTTGCTGAAGTGAATTCAATTGCTTGAGTTGAACTAATATAAGGTAGTGATTTTCTTGAACTGCTCGACTAAAGTTATTATGTTCAGTTCTGAGTTTTAATGATTATCATTAGAACTGTGGTTGTTTGTGAAGATGATGTTTGAGCTAGATGAATCTGGTGTTCGAAGGTTTGAGAAGAACACAAACTTGAATTTTGTGTTTGAGACAGGGAGAATGGTGTTACTGAATTTATAGGTGGTGCAGGAAGAGACTAAAAGGGGGCATTGGGTTGAGCTGCAGTTGTAGATGTTGGATTTGATTTGGTGGTGAACTGAATACGAAGTGAAGGTAGAATGAGATGGTGTTGTTGTCTGTGCTTATGCTAATTGCAGGGGTTATGAATTGGTTTAGATGAATGATGGTGATGATGTCTGTGTCGAGGATTACTTGCACTGGTAGTGATGATATTGTTGAATCTGATGGTGATGTTATTAGTTGAAGTTGGAATTGTTACCGGTGCTGAGATTGAGTTGCAGGTGATGTTGTTTTGGTAAGTACAAGGTCATGAAGTGGTTAAGGGAGTTGTTATTGATCTGAGTTGCAGATGTGATAATTGAGGCAAGTGGTATGTGATAATTGAGCTTTGCTCAGATGGTAGTGGTGGTAAGCTGTAGGTGTGGTTGCTTGGGTATGGAATGGAGTTTGATTGTTGTGTGAGTTGCAGTTAAGGTCTATATGTATGTAGTGAACTGGTGTTGAGAGATGTTGGTAAATTGCAGGAGGGAGTGCTGAGCTGAATTCAGTTGAAGTAGTCTGTGATTTGTGTAGAACTCTTGGAGTTGGTTTGTGCAGTTAAGATGTATAAGCTGAGTTGATTGTAATGTTGTCATAGCAAAGGGTTTAGTGAAAGATGCAATTGCAGGTAAACTTAGTTTATATTTGTAAATGAAGTTTGAAGTTATTTAAGAACGAATGATTTAATCCTGTAATGTTAATCAAGAAGCTGAGAATGTAAGAAATAGAGTTGAGGTTAGTCTGCAATAGAAGTTACATGTTAGTCATCCCAGTCAAATTATCTGACTTAATTTGTTTAGCTGACTCAGGTAGTCTGACTGAGTTAACTGAGTAAACCAGGACCAGACTTGACCAAGTTAACCCTGTGTGCTGACCTTAACCAATAGACCGCACCGTTGACTTTGACTTGGGCTTAGACGTTCACCGTTAATTGACCCTTTTGACTGTTAGAGACCGTTAGTTGACCCTAGTGTACCAGGCCTTAGATTAAGGGGATAGTTTATTGGGCTTAGGGTTAGTGCTATGTCTTCTCAGTTTGATACTTTGGATCCTTATGGTATGAATTAGCGTTTGGTTTCTTCTACAAAGTTTTAGATATTCATAGAACTAAGCTAATGGACTATATAACCAACCTAATTGAATTAGTAAACTTTAGATAAGCTAAAGAAAGATAATAGATAGGCTTAGAACTATTAGATAGACTTGTATGATTCTTGTGTGAGCCATTGTGGCTAGATTCTTGGACTTTTTCTGTGATTAACAGTTAGTTATTAACAACGATCGATTCAAAGGATGATCCAGTGGATCGTGGATCTCAAGGTAGGCGTGGCATGTCATCAAAAGAGGTGGGAATTTATATTTAACTCTTTTGTGATCATTGTTGTTTTCTTTTACAAGAGTTTATGTTTATCAAATTCATGCATTATCTGGTTGTGCTTTCAGTGCATTGTTTAATTTAAATTCCGAAAGTTCTGTTGATTTCTTTAATCATTCCATGGTCTGGAAAGGAGTTGTAATGCTTTGTTTGTCTCTATAAATTGTTTGGGAAATAATAATTTCCATTTGAATGCTTGGAAAATAAGATTTTCCATCTGTGGTATATATGATACTGCTCCTTCATTTATACCTACTTACTTTCAGCTTTTATGCAATAGCTAGGGCGATACACCGCAATATTATTATTGAGTGTGGTTAGCAAAAATATTATGCATTGTTTGACGAAGGAGTTAGTTCCATATACATGATTGTTTAAGTCTGTGAATTGGTTGCCTTTCAATGTTTAGGAAAAACATGTATTGTTTTCTAGATCATTTCAGTGATTACTTGAAAGTTAAATGTTATTCCTACTGGGAACCCCTTTTAGGGATGATGTGCTCACCCATTCTCACTTTCAGTTTCAGAGACATATTAGAGTTGCGCAGCAGAAGCTTCAAGGAGTTGAGTTCGTTAGTTTGGTTAACGTCGGCCATGTTTATTATGTTGTGTATTTTATTTGTTAACCAAATGACTATTATATGTATCATTTGCGAGGATTTCTTGTATATATATTCAGAGCGGGGCTAGTTTGGGTTAAGTTTTGTAGCAGATTTATTAATTGAATGTTTAAGTAAATGATTTAGATTCTTAATGCCTCTTTATTTAGTTAATCTCTTAGATTAGTCAGCTGCTAGCTTTGGGGACGCTACAATATTGGTATCAGAGCTCACTATTAGATCTTACATGGGAAATAATAGGAATAGCAAGTGCTAATTGGTGAAATAGATTAGCTTAAAACTCGGTTTGGTTGTGAGATAAATTCTAATCACTAAAATCTATCAATAATTAAAAGATTTAAGATTTATTTGATTGATTGATTTGTTTGCTTGGTTGTTGTTTTTATGTGATGAAGTAAAAATTGTAGGGTTCACCAATAACTTTTGCTAATGAAGATTAGAGAATAATTAGTCTAAAACGCGTAAACACTTAGATAATTCAATACTAAAAATAGTGAGATTGGTATTATTGATAAATCTTGAAAGTCACATAAAAATTTATTGAGTGCGTTGACTTATACGTAGAATCAACAATTTATAATCATATAAATGTTAATAATATTTGTGAGTAGTAAGAATAATAGTTCGACCATCAATGTTAATAATAAAATATTATAATAGTAATTATAGATGATAATAAAAGTACTAATAATTTTAATAAAGTAATGATTAGCATTTATGTCATATTGAACTTAGCTTAACAAAAAATCCAATAAAAATATATAACGATAAAAATAATAATTATGATTAAATAGCTATGGAACATTAATAACGCTTATCTACGATTAAGTTTTGTAAATTATTCTAATGACAAATTAGAAATAAATGTGTTGCGTTTAAACTAGATAGTTAATATAATACTTATTAGGCGTTAGACGTAAGAAGGTGAGGATATAATGCATAAAATAAAAAGACTCAACTTGTTAGTAATCTTGTACTGAATTATTTTTGGTCTAACGAATGATCCTGTAAATCTTTAAAATGGAACGAATATACATGAAGTAGTAGTAATAGTGTTCAGATGTTTAATGTAATATTATAATTAAAAGAAAATAAATTTGTGTATTAATAGGATACTTTACATTAGTAGCAAAATCTAAAGACTATTAGGATACATTATAATTTTATGCAGACTCAAAAATTTAAATCATATTAAATTACCAACGCCAATATTTAACAAGGTATAATATACATATTCAATCTGAATAAATAAAATCTGTTATATCAATCCTTACGTGAATGTAAAAATTATATTTAGAAGATTAAGACTTAATCCCAATAAGAAAATCAATTTAAGAATAATGGGAATAATAACACAATTGATAATACAATTTGAGTAATTAAGCTAGTAGCAAATCTATAGTAAATAGTATTTGGAAAACTTAATTTATATATGGTATTACACTAAAGTTAAAATTGTTAAATTATAAATTGTCGTGAAATCGAATTTGGATTACTTATATTGATAAAACAAATAAATAATAATAAAAATAAAAAGGATAAAAGAAAATAAATTTTGAAGATTAAATTGCTTAAAATGATGTAAACTATTTATATATTTTACGAAGTAAATTTATCAGACTTACACCAATGACGATAAAAGTATATATAGAGACTAATTAATCTTAATAAATTAGTACTTGGTTAATCCCCAGTGCTGAATAGTGAGGTTGGTAATTCTGATGTGTTCGGGTGATACTTTTTACGTAGGTAGGCATTGTCAGGCGTCGCGAACCAAGACATGGCAACTACAATCTTGTATCACTAGACATAGAAGGGGAACTTGCTTCTATTAGTGGACTGATAGTTCCTAAATTTTACTTAGAAACTTTATTATAGAATATCTTCCATCGTAATTAGAATCATTATCTTATTGAAATATAAATTAGTCTATTGAACCTAGAGCCACAAATTTTAGTAGTAGAAAGCCATATAAGTTTGTGCTTTGTTTTTTGTTGTTTTTGCGCTTAGACAAGAGATAGGATTTTTCTTTAAGGTGGGGAGTTTCTGAAAACCATAAGGATGGTTCAATTTTCGAGGACGAAAATCTTTAAGGTGGAGAGAATGTAAAGACCCTCAAGCTTGTCAACGCTATTAGACTAGTCAAGAGACGTCTTAGCCGCTAAATACTCGATTAGTTTAACATGAACGTTAATTAATAAGAATTGATCTAACAACGAACTAGATGCAAAACTAGTACCGCTGGATAGATCTCGAAAAATTATGCGAAATAGACTATTCGAACGTGTCAATCGGATACCAGACGAAGAAGATATCATCAGATGAGTATGAAGGGAAAAATGGTCTTTTCGATTATCGACCTGGCTGTCCATATCATTTAGGAGGGTGCCTTTATCACTTGACGTTGGTCTTATTTAACCAGACCGAGAAGATAACAAACTCTCGTACTTTCTCTTCTTCTTTATTCTTATTTCTTTTTCTTCTTTCCTTCTTCTTTCTTCTTTTTCTTCTTCTTTCTGTTTTTCTTCCTCTTCTCTTCTGGTGATCTGAAGTCAAGAGGATTAAGTGAGATTTGTGTGTTTGATTCATGAAAAGCCTTGTAACTTGATGAATCGAGGAAGTTGGTGTTAATACTGAAACTGATTGAGTTTCGGGAAAAGAAGGAATTAACGTTGCTGCTAATAGAAGTTAGGGTTTATACGAAAAAGCTCAGAGAAGGATCAAGAGATAAATTGATGCTCTAAGATCAGGAATTGAGATGGGTTTACGTTTGATTGGGTGATATGAAGTCGTTTTGATGAAGAATCAGTGAGTTAGGGTTTGTAAGAAATTCAGAGAGGCTGTAGAAGATGAAATCGAAGGTTTGGAAGATTAATTGGAGATGGGTATGACGTGAATAAGAGTATGACTGAAGCTGTTAACAGAAATTAGGGTTTCTCTATAAATCAAAGATGGTGACGAAGATTGATGGGTTGCTGAAGTGAATTCAATTGCTTGAGTTGAACTAATATAAGGTAATGAATTTCTTGAACTTCTCGGCTAAAGTTATTATGTTCACTTTTGAGTTTTAATGATTATGATTAGAACTGTGGTTGTTTGTGAAGATGATGTTTGAGCTAGATGAATCTGGTGTTCGAAGGTTTGAGAAGAAAACAAACTTGAATTGTGTGTTTGAGACAGGGAGAATGGTGTTACTGAATTTATAGGTTGTGCAGGAAGAGACTAAAAGGGGGCATTGGGTTGAGCTACAGTTGTAGATGTTGGATTTGATTTGGTGGTGAACTGAATACGGAGTGCAGGTAGAATGAGATGGTGTTGTTGTCTGTGTTTATGCTAATTGTAGGGGTTATGAATTGGTTTAGATGAATGATGGTGATGATGTATGTGTCGAGGATTACTTGCACTGGTAGTGATGATGTTGTTGAATCTGATGGTGATGTTATTAGTTGAAGTTGGAATTGTTACTGGTGCTAAGATTTAGTTGCAGGTGATGTTGTTTTGGTAAATACAAGGTCATGAAGTGGTTAAGGGAGTTGTTATTGATCTGAGTTGCAGATGTGATAATTGAGGCATGTGGTATGTGATAATTGAGCTTTGCTCAGCTGGTAGTGGTGGTAAGCTGTAGGTGTGGTTGCTGGATATGGAATGAATTTTGATTGTTGTGTGAGTTGCAGTTAAGGTCTAGATGTATGTAGTGAACTGGTGTTGAGAGATGTTGGTAAATTGCAGGAGGGAATGTTGAGCTGAATTCATTTGAAGTAATCTGTGATTTGTGTAGAACTCTTGGAGTTGGTTTGTGCAGTTAAGTTGTATAAGCTGAGTTGGTTGTAATGCTGTCATAGCAAAGGGTTTAGTGAAAGCTGAAATTGCAGGTAAACTTAGTTTATATTTGTAAACGAAAATTGAAGTTATTTAAGAATGAATCATTTAATCCTGTAATGTTAATCAAGAAGCTGAGAATGTAAGAAATAGAGTTGAGGTTAGTCTGCAATAGAAGTTACCTGTTTGTCATCCCAGTCAGATTATCTGACTTAATTTGTTTAGCTGACTCGGGTAGTCTGACTGAGTTAACTGAGTAGACCAGGACCAGACTTGACCGAGTTAACCCTGTGTGTTGACCTTAACAAGTAGACCGTTGACTTTGACCTGGACTTAGACATTGACAGTTAATTGACTTTTTTGACTGTTAGAGACCGTCAGTTGACCCTAGTGGACCGGGCCTTAGATTAAGGGGATGGTTTATTGGGCTTGGGATTAGTGCTATGTCTTCTCAGTTTGATACTTTGGATCCTTATGGTACGAATTAACCTTTGGTTTCTTCTATAAAATTGTAGATATTCATAAAACTAAGTTAACGGACTATAGATTCAACCTAATTGAATTAGTAAACTTTAGATAAGCTAAAGACAGATAATAGATAGGCTTAGAACCATTAGATAGACTTGTTGAGCCATTGTGGCTAGATCTTTAGAGTTTTTGTGTGATTAACGGTTAGTTATTAACAACGATCGATTCAAAGGATGATCCAGTGGATCGTGGATCTCGAGGTAGGAGTGGCCTGTCATCAAAAGAGGTGGGAATTTATATTAAACTCTTTTGTGATCATTGTTTTTTTCTTTTACAAGAGTTTATGTTTATCAAATTCATGCATTATCTGGTTGTGCTTTCAATGCATTTTTAATTGAAATTCTGAAAGTTTTGTTGATTTCTTTAATCTTTCCATGGTCTGGAAAGGAGTTGTAATGCTTTGTTTGTCTCTTTGAATTGTTTGGGAAATAAGAATTTCCAATTTGGATGCTTGGAAAATAAGATTTTCCATTTGTGGTATATAGGGTACTGCTCCTTCATTTATACCTACTTACTTTCAGTTTTTATGCAATGGCTAGGGCGATACACCGCAATATTATTATTGAGTGTGGTTAGCACAAATATTATACATTGTTTGACGAAGGAGTTAGTTCCATATACATGATTGTTTAAGTCTGTGAATTGGTTGCCTTTCAATGTTTAGGAAAAACATGTACTGTTTTCTAGATCATTTCAGTGATTACTTGAAAGTTAAATGTTATTCCTACTGGGCACCCCTTTTAGGGATGATGTGTTCACCCATTCCCACTTTCAGTTTCAGAGACAGATTAGAGTTGCGCAGCGGAAGCTTCGAGGAGTTGAGTTCGTTAGTTTGGTTAACGTCGGCCATGTTTATATTTGTAAACCAAACGACTATTATATGTATCATTTGCGAGGATTTCTTGTATATATATATTTCAGAGCGGGGCTAGTTTGGGTTAAGTTTTGTAGCAGATTTCTTAATTGAATGTTTAAGTAAACGATTTAGATTTTTAATGCCTCTTTATTTAGTTAATCTCTTGGATTAGTCAGCCGCTAGCTTTGGGGACGCTACAAGTAACTATCCCAGAAGCACATCATGATAATGCAAATCAGTCGACGATACGCTTAAAGCGTGGAAGAACTCTTGGTGCAAAGGATTCAGTTCCGCGGAAAAAGAGATCAGTAGTTGGCATTCCGGAAAAAGCCATTCTCTCTGAAACATTGATTGATCAATCAGATACTGATACAAAGTTGCACCTGAAGAGGCACATGTACCTCAAAACAATGAGATCTCTATAAACTATGTTGGTACAAGACAAAACTGGGAAAGGAGTACGATTATTCCTGATAAATTTGCTTTTACAGTTGCAACGGATGTCATAGAAAATATTGATGATCCCGAACCATAATTTATAGATGAATGTCGACGTAGAAAAGACTGGCCAATGTGGATCTATGCAATCCAAGCAGAGTTCAACTCATTGACTAAACGGAAAGTTCTTGGTCCAGTTGTTGAAACTCCTGAAAATGTAAAAGCCGTTGGGTACAAATGGGTATTTGTACGAAAGCGTAATGAGAAAAATGAAATTGTGAGATACAAATCTCGACTCGTTGCATAAGGTTTTTCACAAAGACCTGGTATTGATTACCAAGAAACCCATTCTCCAGTGATGGATGCCATCACATTTCTGTTTCTAATTAGTTTGGCAGCTTCAGAAAAGCTTGAAATGCGTCTTATGGATGTCGTCACAGCTTATCTTTATGGGTCACTTGATACTGACATTTATATGAAAGTCCCTGTAAGATTTCGTATACCTGAAGCAAACAATTCCAAACAACGAAGTCTATACTCAATAAAACTTCAAAGAGCTTTGTATGGATTAAAGCAATCTGAGAGAATGTGGTATAATCGCCTCAGTGAATACTTATTATAAGAGGGATATACTAATAATACTATTTGTCCATGTGTTTTCATCAAGAAGTCCAGTTCTGGATTTGCTATTATTGTAATATACGTTGATGATCTGAATCTCTTCGGAACTCTAGAAGAACTCTCCGAAACCGCTGCTTATTTGCGAAAGGAATTTGAGATGAAAGATCTTGGTAAAACCAAATATTGTCTTGGTTTACAAATTGAGCATGTCTCAAATGGGATATTTTTCCATCAATCTACTTATACAGAAAAAATATTAAAACGCTTTTATATGGAGACAAAGCACACACGTTGAGTTCCCCGATGGTCGTGAGATCACTTGATGTGAATAAAGACCCATTTCGTCCTAAAAAGATGGCGAAGAACTCCTTGGTCCAAAAGTGTCATATTTAAGTGCAATTGGTGCTCTTATGTATCTTGCAAATTGTACAAGGCCTGACATTGCCTTTTCAGTTAATTTACTAGATAGATACAGTTCTGATCCAACTTTAAGACACTGGAATGGCGTGTAGCACTTATTTCGATATCTTAGTGGTACTATTGATTTAGGTTTATTTTACCCTTATGGATCTGAATCAAAACTAATTGGGCATGGAGATGCAGGTTATATTTCTGATCCACACAAAGGGCGATCACAAACTGGGTATTTGTTCATTTATGGAGATACGGCTATATCTTGGCGGTCAGTAAAGCAAACCATTGCAGCTACCTCCACAAATCATTCTGAGTTATTAGAATTCCATGAAGAAAGTCGTGAATGTGTTTGGTTAAGGTCAGTAATACATAATATTCAAGAATCATGTGGACTTCGTTCGGTTAAAGACTCTCCAACAGTATTGTACGAAGACAACACTGCTTGCATTGCACAACTAAAGGAAGGTTTCATCAACGGTGATCGGATAAAGCATATATCTCCGAAATTTTTCTTCGCACATGATCTACAGAAGGATGGTGAGATTGATATTCAACAAGTACGTTCAAGTTACAATCTAGCAGACCTCTTCACCAAAGCATTACCTACTTCAACATTCAAGTAATTGGTTCACAAGATTGGAATGCGTAGTCTTAAAGATTTGTAATTCAAGATTTGCTGAAGCATCCATCAGGGGGAGCATCTTTGTAAAATGTACTTTATTGGATTTATCGTACTGTACTCTTTTTCCTTCGTCAAGGTTTTATCCCACTGGGTTTTCTAAGTCTCATTTTCATGTTTTACTCTCTTGAGTTTTCCTGACATATTATAGTGACTTAGACACAGTGGTCATCAGGGAGAGTGTTATAAACGTCTATTTATGCTAATAATATCTAGGATAAATCCTGTTTATTACCGGATGTCCTTGTGTCTATCCCTATAAATAGAGGCTGTAATATTTATCTATTCTCTACATTGAATAAGAATTCTTCCTCTCCTTCTCTACTTTTCTATCTTTTACATTAAAAAAAAGGATCTCCGGTTATTGTTTCTTAATGGATGGACCTGATATTACATAGGCCCGTAATATACTATCTATTACGCTAAATAGTTATAGATAATATAGGTTGACTTAATGTCGCAGGAAATGCCAGTGTGTGAAACTGCAACTAAAAGCGGAGCTGACTATACATATAGCCTGTGCCATTTGCAATGTTTGTTAGAGCAAGGGCTATGAAGTGAGTGTTCTCATTCAATATGAATGAGTATCACTGGATTTGATCAAATTAGATGCTACAATGGAGTGAGAGTACACACTCATTCATCAATAATCACTCATGCAGTCACTGGAACGAATGAGTGGGCGAAAGGGGAGACTAAGCGGCTGATTTTTGACCGTCTGGAAAAAAAAAACACATTGAACAGCTAAAAATCTGCCTCCCAAACCTATTTTTAGAGTTTTATTAATTTAAAACTCTTAGATACGGGACCCACAATTAGGTTTTATTATTAAAAAAGAGAAAAAAACTACGAGGAAGCATATGTTTAGCCGTTTGGAGAGAAAAATTCTCTCCAAGCGGATAAAGATTAGCCGCTTAGTCTATAAATTTAGACTCCCATGGACAGAAAACACTCTTTCACTCAGTCTCTCACTCAGTTTGGCAGTGAATGAGCGTTAAAAACACTCACTCCATAGCCCTTGCTCTTAGGCGTTGTGTATTAGATCCGAAAACAAATGTATTCGAGAATCGAGACGGTCAATGCTGATTACACTGTGATATAGCCCGTACCATTTTGGCACGTGTCATTCCCTAGTAATTATACGTTGAAGGTATTCAGTGGAGTTTCTTGTTCAAGGGACACTATTTCAATGAAAGTAGGGTTTTTGTTGTTTTTCTTGATCAGTATTCATCCATTTCAACCCATTTTGATTCATCAAAAGAATGTAACTACTAATAATATCTACAAAAAAACTACAGCTTCAACTCTTCCATGCTTGAACCAAGATCGACGTCGTTGTTTTCTGAGTTTTACGTGGATGACGGTGATGCTGCCTCCTCTTGATCATCAAGCATTTTCTTCACTCTCTTCTTCAAAACTTTGTTAAAATCAGCTTCAGAAACAGATAATATCTGGTTCAGTAACAACTTCGCACCGCTTCCCTTCACTTGTGCATATCTTGGTTTAATCCTCTCTTCTAAGCTGTAGCCAAAGAACTGAGGAAATTTTACCAGCTCCGACTTCTGATATCCCATTGTTAAAAAGTACTCCCACTTGGGTACTATGTTTTCCTCCAAGCTAAAAGTGTACAGAGCTCCATATCTCGAAGCCATGGTTCCTATCTCCGCCATAGTGTATCCCTTCCCCAAGAAAAACTCTGTTAAGGGCTTCAAGTTTGCCTCAATACTTAGACCAAAAGTCTGTGGCGCTCTGTACACAAGGACAGCAACGTCAACACCCATAGACTGGAAGTACTCAGCAGTAGGACGAAGATTATCTTCTACGCTATAACTTATAATGTGCGGGCAACGTGTGAGTATCTTCCCGATGTTTTCTGCTGTGAGACCCAACTCATAGAGGAATTCTACAGTTGCTTTGACCTTCTGTCTGCTGTATGTGAGCAATGCTGGGAACCTGTAAATAACCTTTGCCCATTGTTTCTTATCCACACCCAAGTTCTCTAAAAATATCATTGTAGGTATTAAGTTCTCAGAGAGACTGATCCCACACAACTGTGGCCTTTTGTTAAGAATGGTTGGGATATCTGTTCGTTTTACCCCGAGATCAAGGAGAAATTCAACAACAGGCTTGATTTTCCCCTCCAAACTGTAGTAAGCAAAAGCTGGGAATTTACGGGCCATTAACTTGATCTGGTCAAGTTCCAATCCTAGGTCTACGAGATAAAGGACTTGTGGCGGAAGTTGACCATCGGCACCTATCTCACTAACACGAGCCATGGCTTTAAGTTTCTTGGAGTTGAGAGATGGACTGACAGGAGTAGGCGAGATTTTTGGTTTTTCTGCGCCAGGTGGATCCGGGTAGTTCTCAACCATTTCAACCAAAATTTCTCCGTGTTCTTCGAGAAGTGATTCAAGGTAAGGAATAAGTGTGTCCCTAATCTCAAGCGTGCTTAGCTCTCTTCCTGTGGAACCAAGGTGAACTCGGATTAGTTTTATCGAGGTCGAAAGGGTTCAGCTTGGATTTTATTTCTACCCGTACAAATAAAAGTAAAAACCAAAAACTAAAATATTGTTGGAAATCGAACCTACTAGATATCGAGTCTTATGAGCAGCATGGAGCTTTAATATGAGATGCTCAATGAAATGCTCAGATGTATTGATGGTCCTTGAAGCAACTGCATTGCTCAACCCTTGTTTTCTTAAAAACAAATTCAAAACAGCCTTCGCTTCTTCTTTCTCCGCTGTTAGCAGGGTTGCAGGTACTGTTCTGACGTTGAACCCATCTACCCCAGGTTCAACTGATATGACAACCAAGCAAAAACATGGTGAGTATAACTTTCGAACAACAGATACACATGTACGTCAATGTAAATTAATGCTTTGCATTATGGTTGGTATTGCATGCTTTTGATGAAAACAATAGCTACAAAGTAGAGAAAAGCTTGCTTACCATACTCTGCTCGACACAAGTGTTGCCGTGGAAAACAAATTCCGGTCCTGATAGAAATAAAAACAACAAACAATTACTTCTCTTGGCTCAACAACCCACTAATTTCCAAATAAACGAAGTGTTCGTGTACCCTTACAGCTTTTACCACTAGAACTCTAATTGGAAAATTCAAAGTTTACAACAATAAACTTCGCCATAAAACTCATACAGTACCCGTTTCCACACATACAATGAAGTTCTTAGGTGCATTTTGACATATACTTGAAGTGCCAAAACATTAGTCTCACTATATAAGCAAAAAGAAAAAAAACAGAAAAAAAAAACAAATCCTAAACCCAAACAAATGATAGTGTACCAACTACAAATAACTAAGGAAGTAAAGAACAAGTACCTTGTGACTGTAAAACATGGTTGTCTTAATACAGTACTTCTAAATACAAGCTTATTAGGACTCTGATAAATAGTGGAAGATGCTCTCATCTTTTTACTTTCTCTTTCTATCTCTCTCTACAGCTTTTTTGATTCTTTCAGAATGTAAAACAACATCAGACTTTCTTATAAATGGGGGTTTCTAGAATGTTGTTTTGAGATTTTTTTCAGAGATGAGAAATGAGGGAAATATTCAAGGATATGATCTTCTCAAATATCTGAGGATATGAGGGTAGGTATGTGAAGGTAACAGTGACGTGTGTGTTGCACGTGATATAAACAGTAATTTTGAGATTGACATGGTATTTCTCTATGCTGGACTGGACCCATAATGGAGGCTTGAGCTGGAATATTGGGCCTTCACAAACCCATGATTACAGGTAATAGCCCTGTAGTACCTATAACTTGGTAATTCTGTCAAGAGCTATATGTTGAAAAGAATATTAGTCACCATGATAGAGTTGTCGATCTTACTAATTAGTTGAATACATGGTTAACTATTCAGAGAGATTTTTACAGGCAGGAGGCTGGTGACAACTACTCCACATGTTGTGATGATAAAACTAGATATTTTTACACTCTTGCTGAAATAAGAATGTTCAGAAATACATTGATGTTCTTTGTGATTCTAACGATATTTGGTGTAAAGACAGGGATGAAGCCGTTGATCTCCTTAATACTTCATTTTAGTAATGTAAATAACAATATTAATCATGTTTCTTATAGTAATATACTTTTGATGTCATTCCTTCTGTTATTCCTAATGAGGATAATATTATATATTCTGACTTCTAGTCCTACTAGTGATGAGATTCATGCTACAGTGAAAGATATGCCAATCTGGAGCTCCCTAGGTCCAGATGATTTTCAAGCTGGCTTTTACCAAACTCAGTTGCACCTTGTTGGTAAGGACATTATTGATATGGTTCAAACTTTAGTTGTTTATGGATCCATGCTTAGCCTATTTCCTTAATTCTTAAACCCAATGAAGCCAAGTCCCATGTGGACTTTAGGCCTACATGATCGCGGAACACCACCTATAAGATTGTGTCTAAGATTATACCGAATAAAATTAAACCACTGCTTAAGAAACTCATTTCGCCTTTTCAAGTTGCATTTGTTCCTAGTAGACACATGAAAACATCATTGTTACTCATGATTTGGTACATACTATGAATCATAAGGATGGATTTAAGTAGTGGTACTATGACCTTAAAACTTGATCTTTCAAATGCCTTTGACAGATTGGAGTGGCCCTTTTTACTTAAGGTTTTAAAGAAGTTTGGCTTTTGCAATGATTTATATATGCGGTCTAATTAGTTAACGTTTTTTCCCCAACTAACATATCTCTCTTGTTGAAAGGTTCACCTTGCAAGAAAATTTTGCCAGCTAGAGGTATAAGACAAGCGGATCTTTTATCCTCTTTTTTATTTATACTGGATATGGAGTATTTTTACACAAATTTCATGTTAGATGAGTATAATAATGTCATCTTACAGGTATAAAGGATGCTAGGAGAGATCTCATAATTTCTCATTTGCTCTTTGCGGATGATATTCTCATCTTTGTAAAAGCATATATGCATAATGTTGGAGGCATTCTGAATCTTTTAGAGAATTTTGGTCATTGATCAGGTCAGTTGCTTAATTTTAATAAATCATGTGTTTACTTTAGTAAAAATTTGAGTCATGGTGCTTGTAGTGGTCTAGTTAAAGCAATAAATATGTCAATGACTATAGATTCTGAGAAGTATCTAGGGGTCCCCTCCTTTTATGTCAAAATAAAACACATTCTTTTGATCCAATCATACAATCTTTTAAGGCTAGACCTAAGAACTGGAAGTTCATCAAATACATCTTTCAATTTCTCTAAAACCATTCCCAACTGTTATCATAAGAGATAAGAGCAAACGCCAACGGGTAAAATCCTAAAAGAGGTTAAAACAAGAGAAAATGAAAACGTTAATACAAGGCACAAAAGAAAAAGAAAACAGAAAAATATATAACATAAAATGAAGTAGATTTATCAGAAAATGAACAAGAGTGCACAATTCGACGTACAACACAAACATATAAGAAACCAGAGGCGTTGCAAAATAAAGTGTACTTACTAACTTTTGTTCACATTCACACAATTTGCACCCATTAAACCTTTTAAAACCAACCAGTAAGGAAAATAGTGTCATGTATATTATAGGACTAATATATTTACAACTCTATCTAGAAACATCAAAAATAAAATATGAAAAACCTCATGAATTATCTTGATTGCTCATCAAGCTGAAAATCCACTTAACCACAGGATTAGATTCCTTATGAGTCAGGACTCTGAATATACTACACTAAATCATAGTACGATCTCTCGTTGTCTTCAAAATATTTATTCAAATACAACCTCATTTCCTCTATGAGCACGATACTTAATGTTAGAACCTTAAGTCTTCTTAAAATTTGATCTGCTTACATTTGAAACTTAGTTAGTTGTACTTACAGCACCCGTTATTAAATGTTGGACTAGTTTGTTGTTGCTGGTGAACTATAATTTTTTTAATCTGACGCCACTATTGTGAACATCATTCAAATATTTCTGAGAAAAGTGAGATTCATTATAACCATTTACAAGAAGAAAGTGAATCTTTATAAACAACCAACATTCTTACATTTTATAATATATTGATCTTTGTCATTCTTCTGAATCATCACCCTGTAACTAGAGATTAAACAACATTTCAGAACTGCAAATCTAATAACCACAATACCGTTACTAAACTCTTCGTGTGCCTTGTCAAAAATGTGAACCCATCATCTGAAAATAAGAGTTTTAGCTTGAAGTGTGGTATCATGAACAACCACTTCATCAAGCTTAGGAGTACCGGGAGAGCTTCCCCTTACACCATAATTTTTTTATTGTGAGATAACGACTTGGAACTATCTAGAAATACTACTTGCAAGCAAATTAACATGCAAATAGAAATCTTCACAATTATTCGCATAGGTAACAATAACAATCACTTGAAGAGATATATCCCCGAACACATGAATTTTGTAATTATTGTCCATAGAACTAAAAATTATACTCTCAGGGACGAATGACCCCCACTTCTCCTGCTTATATGAAATTGAATTCAATAAAGCAATCTTAATCTTCATATTAACACAAAAAAGAATGAAAACTTACCATGATATAAACTACATAAACAACCTAACCATACATGGTTAGATCATGCATATTACAAGAATTTAAAAATATAAATAAATACAACATAAAACAAAGATAAACAATAAAATGCATAAATAGTCAGAATATATAAATAAGTGCATAATAAGATGAATTATTACTACCACCATTCCAGATACTAACAACCTGAACCATCTAGTGATATATTATTACTAATCCAAAATCGAGACAGTCTTACCTAGTGAATTAAAAGTTGCACTGCTCACTATACGAAATCAGGGAATTTGTAACGTCGAAATAACGTTACTATATATTTACTGTAACATCAAACAAATGTTAGAGGTATGTCGTTATTATTAGTGTTACAATAATTTATCAACAGTCAATACCATTACAATAAAAATTATTAAATAACAGTTTCATTCGTTGGAGTAAATACACCAACGATTATCTAGTCAATACAAGATTAAACTGCTATCATTTTGTTGTAACAGATAGACGTTATTGCACATATCGTAATGATTAGCTTGTAATAGTTCGATGTAACATTTACTGTAACGACGATTTCGTGTGTAATGGATGACTTCTTTCCACCTGTCCTTCTTTGTAACGACTACAGTTGGAATTGTTTTTTAGTTCATTGTAATAGATCCGTTGTAACAATTATCGTAACGATTCAAACCGTGACAACTCAGTGTAACGGCTGGCATCTACCATGTGTAGAATATGTAAAGTAACGGCTTAAAAAGTTGATAATTGATTGTAACATTTTGGATATAACATCTTGTTGTAACGATAAGATTCGAAACAGCTGACTGTAACGTGTGACGTTCGCCACGTGCCGATCATTTATAACATGTAGACTAACGACTTTAGACGTTGACGATTGATTATAACAGTAATGAATTTTCCAGGTATCCTAGATTACTAACGGGTTTTATAACGTCGATTCGACGTTGATAAAAAATATATTTTTTTATGTTATAAATAAGATCCCATATTTGGACCATATAATACAATATAATCTGAACTTGGACCCTGTAATGCAATTCAATCTGAACCTGCAATGTAATTAATTTATGAAACTGCATTACGATTCATTTCTAAACCTGCAATGATGTATCTAAAACCCATAATTTATTCTCATTCTGCAAGATATACATTCTCATTCTGCAATATATACATTATCATTCCAACAACACAAGTAATTCATTCATTCAATAATTCTGGAATCCATACAACAACCAATTGAACCAAGGTTTGTCTCCTCATTCATTCACATACGTAAGTATATATGAGTGTAATTCTTATATTGAAAGAACTACTTAAGACTAAAAACATACATGGTTCTGTTAGAGCACTGCTCGATCGAACTCGCAAGCGTTGCTATCTCAAGCTTGTTTGTCAAATTTAGTTGATCAAAACTATAGTCTTGATTTCTAGTCTACTTATAGATATGTCTTGGATTAGGATAAAATGTGTAGTTGAGCTTTAGACTTCACGGTGTTCATCTATTGAAGACGAAGATCTACTGAGGAGAGCTTGGAACTTCATCAATAAAAGGTATGTGGAGAATATCTATTACTCAGAAGAATATTTTATTTTATCTCCTAATGAGACTAAGTCGTATAGCTGCATAGACTTTTATATTATACACATTTGATATTTCGAGATGAGCTATTTCTTGAAATATGTGTTGGAAGCTTTTTTCTTTAGCTACGTTCATCATATTCTTGACGAGTTTAGTTGGAAACAATTTATTTGTTGGAAACTAAATAATAAGCCAAAAGATGATCATGTGGAAATTGCCTTGAAAACATCTTTTGGCTTATTATTTAGTTTCAAGGCAATTTCCACATGATCATCTTTTGGCTTATTATTTCTATGAGATAGTGAATAATTGAACAACTCTATGTGGAACATAACTAGATTCTTTTTATTATCTTTCATGATTGATCATCATAGTTGATCTATATGTGTTAGATGAATGTGGTTAAGACAAAAGTGTTCATATGGCTAACTTCGGTTAACTGTCATTGAGCCAACTCAATATACACGTTTAGGTACGATTACCCATATCTAAATGAAGGTATATTTCATTTTTGTGTAACAAGCTAAGACCATCTAACGGTGGAGAGATATTGTTTTGGTTTTAAGCATACTTAGCTTGAATCTTAAATCAGGTTTTCATCTAGGGATGAATATTGAATGCTTTGTTACTGAGCTATCTTAGCTTTGATTGAAAGCAAACCCTGATTTGAAAGACTATATAAGGGATAACTCTAGAAACTGGAAAATCCAATCCCGACACTTTCCTGTGTCCTAGTTGCGACTAGAGTCGATTCTCCTTTAACCTAGGTTTTTCCGAAACCATTATAGGTTAACGACTTGAAGACTTCATTTGGGATTCGTGAAGCCATACCTAACTACTTTCTCTCTAGTGGCGTGTTCTTATCTTACTTGTTCTATCATATTGAGTATTATCTTCTCTAAGATTTGCTCGAGATTTATCTCCGATAGGTAAGATATAAAAGTAATCACAAATCTCTTCGTCTCATTCTTTGTGATTCCACAATAACTTCTTCTACTACCATATAGTTAAGTTATTATGATGTGATTTATATTTCTAGATGCTCTTCGGGAGTATAAGACCGGATTATCAATTGGTTCATGTTCACCTTGATTTATCAAAAGACAGAACAAAAACTTCATAGGTACTTTTGTGGGAGACAAACTTATCTATCAGAATAGACTTATTTGTGGTAGACATATTTGTTTATAAGTCTTCAACTTTGGGTCGTAGATACTCTTAGTTGTGGGTGAGATCAGCTAAGGGAATCAAGTGCGCAGAATCCGGCGTGGTTTTAGAGGCGTCAGGAATGCGACTGTACCTTAATCGGTGTGAGACTTGGTTATTTGGGTGTCGTGAGTCTCATTTCAGATTTTCGTGGCAAACAACTCCTATTCTAGTCATTTATCTTCAGATGTTCCAATTCAGTTGTACTTTCTACACAAGTATCAAAATAGTGTTATTATCCAGAAAATCGAGTATTAGCTAATATAAACATGGGCATAAAATATAGCATTTACGTGCTTATCACAAGGTGATGGTGAGTTCTCCCCACCTACATATGAATGTGTGTGTAGGAATACACCATCGAGCAAGCAAAGCTACGATACCAGGTACATCTATATGAATACTTCTCCAGACGCTCTAATAGCTTCGGTGACCTGTGCATCGTTCAACATCTTTCTGACATGGTCATAACCAAGCATATGTCTCGTCCATCCAGAAAATTCAGGCAAGGATTTTCTAGCAATCCTAAATTATATGATTGAAGCGGCATAATGGCCTCGTTGTAGACAGAATCGAGTGATGGCTTTCAGAGAAACCATCTTCATCTTATCACTTTCTCTGAATTTACAAGAAGATGGAAGTTATGTCCTTGGGGAAACTTTGTTGGGTTATACTGAACCACAAAGAATTCATCATCCATGTTCGGAGTGGTCTTAATCATGCTCTCATCTCCATCATTGGAAGCACAATCATAATAATCTTCTGACATCTCTACGGATCGGCTAGGAATGTATACTTCAATACATCATGCAAGGAGATGAAAACTCAAAAAATAAGCAAGGTGTCTAAATTCAAGAGTGATGATTTCAGAGGATGATTATATCGCAAAGTTGCATATATCGATTAAAAACGGCATAAACAAAGGAAAGGTAATGAAACCCTAATTGTTACCTGTTTACGGTTCAACCAACAACCAGTGGTGATAGCACAAGAGTTGATGCTACAAGGACCTCCTCTTTGCTGTACCAAAGTTGATTAAAGCACCTACGAAGACTTTTGAAGCACCGAAAGTCAAAAATACGGTATTTTGACCTAAATCTTCATTAATTCATAAAAAATACTAAAATAATTTTTCTTTCCATGGATGAAGCATCATGTTGCGACAAAAGAAAAAGGAAATAGGAAAATCAAGATTTTTTTTTTACCAGAAGTGGTCGGTGCCGACGCCGGAACTTGGTCGGCCGGCGGGATTTACTACTGGTGCTCGGTGGAAAAGGGAGAAGAGAAGAGGTGCTCTTGCTGCTGGTCGGTCGGTCATGGTGATGAGAGAAGGTGAAAAGATTAAAAGGGTTTTAATCCCTTTTATATGTATTATTAGGTTTTTCTATTTTCTGTCAAATTAGGATCCCTCTTTCAAGCAGCTCCCGTGCCATACACGGTCGACATGATCCTTCTACCACCAAAATCAGTGTGCCTTATCATTTTATGCTCTCCGGAAGATCCCCAGTCCTCATGTAAGAGCTCCTACGTCTGACTATTACTCTTTCAACGATCATTCAACATGATTGGAACATTATTGGATCAGAAATCATGGTAACATCTTACAACTGAGCCTATTTGTTCATTTTTCTTATGTCAGCAAAAAACAGTATTTATATGCATACTGCGAAACATGACTGTCCCACACTAAGCAGGGGACTTAATGTTGATGGTGGATTTTTAACGAAGGTCATATTCGTAAAATCACATCGGAAATCATATATCTCTGGTCGATATCGGAATTATAAGATATTTGTAGCTTCACAAGAGGTGAATCGCAGTTCTGTAATATCATGACAGTAATAATATATGACGGCGATATTAGGGTTTCTGAGGCAAAACTTTTAATATTCCATATATTTCATGATTAAAGTTGAAAGACTCAGCACATTTATTGAATTCGGAATTCATCTCTGGTGTCTGAGTTAACCCAAAATTACATATGATGCTGATCACATCATATTTGAAGGTCCTTAGACATGCGGCATGCTAGTGTTGCGCAACCTGTTAGTTACATTTAGTGATGTATTCATCAGTTGAATTCCTAGAGAAAATTTAATAATCAAACCCTAATATTCAATTACTCAGATCCTTGGCTTTTCTCAGCTGAATTCCATGGAATAGTAATGGATATTCACCTTTCGGGGATCTGGGGCACCCCGAGTAAGCCCCGAGCAAGAGGCACGGGTGTATTTAGTAATAATGCTCAAAACATCATCCAAAAACATGGAAGAACTAGGATTGGAAGTCTGATCAAAGAAGGAAAGGGAAGAGAGACAAAATAACCGATTCTGGTTCAAATTTCTCGAACCAGAAAACACATGCAGCACAATCGGTGTTTGTGACCAAAAACATCAACCGTTTCTAAACACAATCGGTTTACAAGTACATTAACATCATCCGATTCTGGGAAACCCAGAAAATTTTGATTTCAAAATTTTTGAGCGATTGCATGTTACTAGAACCTAGTTTAGAGGATTGGGTTAATACAAAAGTACCTGATTCGACCCATTTCCTCTTCAACCGTTGTGTTCTTCGATTTGTATCTTGTATCGAATTGCTTGACCAAATCCGGGATCTTGCGAACTAGGAAGAGTTCTGTTACTGGCTTGCTTCATTCTTTTCGTCATTTTATAGAAGAAAAACAACGATTAATCGTTTTTTGATCGGACGATGTTTTCGTTTCAATAAAGAAAAAAGAGGGAGAAAAATAATCTGTTTTTAAGTTAGTAATTGAATCTGATTTTAGTTTTAGGTTTTATTATTAAGAGTTAATGAGGGTAAATTGGTAGTATTAATATTTTTTAGAAGGTAAATTGGTAGTTCCAGCAAATTTAGACACCCATATCATTTCCTATTAGGTAGATGAGGTAATTTATAGGCCCCAAATATTCACACTAGGCCCCAAACTAGCCAGGTAAAATAACCTGTTTCCATGTGAAACCTGCCAACCACCACACATAAAAGACGGTGTATGTGTGCTTATGTAGAGATCACTAGAATATGACCCGTGTCGTAACGGCCCGGGATGTCGGTTGTTGTTATCCTTGGTTAATGTGGCCATAAGTTGTTTTTTTTTTGAAGAACGTGACCATCAAATTACTTACCAGAATTTTGACACTACTACACAATAAGATCTTAATACAATCAAGAACCATTGCCAATTGCTAAAAAAAAAGAATTTTTTTTAGTGGCATTTAGTACAGGACCAAATGACCGTTTTGTCAGAATGAAGGTTAAGGCTGAGAATATGACATTATAATAAAAAATACTTTGTCCTTCCAACTGGGTGCCTGATTTTAAACGCTGGTAGTCAGGTTCTTCTCGTATTCCGCCCCGTTTACGTGTTTTTGTTTGTATTGACTGAGTTGACTTCCTTCTAAATTTAGGAAATGCCTTTGTGTTCCATTGTTTGGTATTCTTCCAAGATGCCAAGAGAACGAAAAAAAGGTATCAATCTATATCCTCAATGTTTTTGCAAATCATTATCGTTTCCTAGGATGTCGACTAAAATAGTTACCTTAACGTTGTTGTTCCCGTACTTTCTTAATTAGTGTGCTACCTCAATGGATGTAACTTAACCTCAACTCCGGGACATGTACACGGTTTTTATTTCCTTGCTTTGAACTGCAAAATACTTCAATGGAAAATTTTACGCAAGACAGGTTGTAATCTTAGGTCTTCAATATATAAGAGCATATGATTTCGGGTAGTGAATACTCTGAAAGGACAATTTGTTTTAGTGATTGTTAAAGCTTACCGAAACCGAAACAAAAGTATTCGAAGTGTAAGGTATCCATAATAGAAGTGCTGACTCGTGTTGTGTACTTGCAACTTGCCGCTTATGTCAATGTAGTATGTACATATGAACAATTACAATAAAAATTACCGCCCTATGTTCATTCTCGACTTACTCACAATAGATTTTTTTTACCAGGCGTCGTACATACCCTTCCAGCACAAATCAAATACATCCTAAGGATATACATGCAATATGATTATCTTGAAAACTCTTTTCAAGAGATAAGAAGGTTATGGATGCTTGGAAATCATGCAATGCTTCGCCAAACATGTTTGACGAAGTATGTACCATGGATGCGAGAATGTTTCTCAGAGAGACTGATGGCAAGTATGAACTTATTGTCGGCATTGAATCCATGATGCTTTGCTACATATTTTGAAATAAATGAACTGGATAAGAAACAAAGAAAAAGAAAGAGTGAAACCTCACACCATATATCGTTTGGGTATGGTGAATTTCGTAATCATAGAAAGTCTGATAAGTTTGTTTCCAGTTTTCCTAAATTTTATGTGTTCCACCAAAAACATGAGTTTGCATTACATGTTTATTATTAAAGCAAACATACTAAACCTGCAAAGGAAAATGTATTTGAAATGTTTATAGTGAAAAAACTTAAGAACTTAATTACCTTGATGGAATGCTATTGTGAGAAAGTTGCATCTTTACTGTTGTGATCCTTACGTTTCTAATGGGATTAGACCCACTGCGACACATTATGAAATCAGTCATCTATACAAGATCAGACACTTCAACACCTAAATCTATTAGTAAAGAAAGATGTAAAAGAGTTCATATTCATGATAAGTAATTCTAAGTTACATAATGAAATGAATTAAAGGTGATAATTTTAGTTTTTCTTTGATGCATCTTAACAACCACTTAGGTTTGGCATCTTATCTCTTGACTGATAATAGTTTTACTTTGCTACCAAACTATAACCAAAATAGATATGCACAGTTACAAAAACACCTAAAAAAGCTCTAGCTCAAACTGTATAAATCTTTGAAAACTTTCAATTGTAATTCACAAATAGGGACTCACAAATACCGATGAAAGAAAAACAAATACTCCAACATTATCCCTTAAACACGGCCATTCAACATAATAAGTAAAAGGATGAAACTGCAGTCTTCTCCATCTCATAAATTATCTACACCTAGATAAGTTCATAAAATATCAAGTTTCTTTGCCTCAGGGTTCATTCAAACTGAATGTTCTGGGTTATTTCCAACTCCAATTTCGAAGTTATAGACGGTAAAACTGACAAAGATGGAATTGGGAAGAAGTAGCAAAAACAGTTAAAAAAAATGATTATGGCATTGGAAAACACCTTGAGTCTGTAGGTTTAGGCCTATAAGGAGGATGGGTTCCTGATTCTTGCCTTCTTCATCTTTCCAGTAGGTTGGTTGACGCGAGAGTCATGGAAGGGTTGTTGCGAATCTGGGAACCCGCAATCGATAAGATTCTGAGGAAGATCAATAGTTGATTAGATTCAGGAGAAGAAAAACAATCGGCACATTAGTATCCTTACAAACAGTTTCTATGATGACTATAAACAATAGGAGAATGACAACCAATTCAAATCAAGTGGAATTCGATCGACACTTACCTGAGACGGATGCTAGTTTGTTTCGATATCTGTTGTGCACCACCAACAACAACAAAAATCTGCAACGACAAAATCAATCAAAAGAAAAGTTTCTGGAGCAGTATCAAATAAAACCCTTATTTTCGATAAAAAACAAACAAACAAACAAAAATGTGTAACAGAAATTTCCATGGAACATGCCAATCTTCGTTGAGAATAATATACTACCAAGGCAGTGATATTTTCCGTTACGTATGAAAAGGTGGGTCAGAATTAATAAAACCATAATAATGGAAGCTCATCTTTGGCAACTTTATGTGTAACGCATGTAAAGTTGAACGTTGAATGAAGAGCATAGGAGAGGGGTGCATCATGAGCCACAATTTGTCTCTCCAACTTTCTGAACTTTGAGAGCAAACGGTGTCTGTGGATCGAACTAATAAACTCATCCACGACCATCGGATTTTACAAAAACCATTTGTTTTTGTTAATTAGTGTACTACCTCAATGGATGTAACTTAAACTCAACTCCGGGACATGTACACGATTTTTATTTCCTTGCTTTGAACTGCGAAATACTTCAATGGAAAATTTTACGCAAGACAGGTTGTAGTCTTAGGTATTCAATATGTAAGAGCATATGATTTCGGGTAATGAATACTATGAAAGAAAAATTTATTTTAGTGATTGTTAAAGCTTACCGAAACCGAAACAAAAGTATTCGAAGTGTAAGGTAGCCATAATAGAAGTGCTGACTCGTGTTGTGTACTTGCAACTTGCCGCTTATGTCTATGTAGTATGTACATATGAAAAATTACAATAAAAATTACCTCCCTATGTTCCAAAAATGAAAACATTCTCGACTTACTTACAATAGATTTTTTTTATCAGGCGTCGTACATACCCCTCCAGCACAAATCAAAGACATCCTAAGGATATACATGCAATGTGATTATCTTGAAAACTCTTTTAAAGAGAGAATAAGTTTATGGATGCTTGGAAATCATGCAATGCTTCGCGAAACATGTTTGACGAAGTATGTACCATGGATGCGAGAATGTTTCTCAAAGAGACTGATGGCATGTATGAACTTACTGTCGGCATTGAATCCATGATGCTTTGCTACATATTTTGAAATAAATGAACTGGATAAGAAACAAAGAAAAAGAAAGAGTGAAACCTCACACCATATATCGTTTGGGTATGGTGAATTTCATAATCATATAAAGTCTGATAAGTTTGTTTCCAGTTTTCCTAAATTTTATGTGTTCCACCAAAAACATGAGTTTGCATTACATGTGTATTATTAAAGCAAACATACTAAACCTGCAAAAGCAAATGTATTTGAAATGTTTGTAGTGAAAAACTTAAGAACTAAATTACCTTGATGGAATGCTATTGTGAGAAAGTTGCATCTTTACTGTTGTGATCCTTATGTTTCTAATGCGATTAGACCCACTGCGACACACTGTAAAATCAGTCATCTATACAAACTCAGACACTTCAACACTTAAATCTATTAGTAAAGAAAGATGTAAAAGAGTTCATATTCATGATAAGTAATTCTAAGTTACATAATGAAATGAATTAAAGGTGATAATTTTAGTTTTTCTTTGATGCATCTTAACAACCACTTAGGTTTGGAATCTTATCTCTTGACTGATAATAGTTTTACTTAGCTACCAAACTATAACCAAAATAGATATGCATAGTTACAAAAACACCTAAGAAATCTCTAGCTCAAACTGTATGAATCTTTGAAAACTTTCAATCGTAATTCACAAATAGGGACTCACAAATACCGATGAAAAAAAACAAATACTCCAACATTATCCCTTAAACACGGCCATTCAACATAATAAGTAAAAAGATGAAACTGCAGTCTTCTCCGTCTCATAAATTATCTACACCTAGATAAGTTCTTAAAATATCAAGTTTCTTTGCCTCAGGGTTCATTCAAACTGAATGTTCTGGGTTATTTCCAACTCCAATTTGGAAGTTATAGACGGCAAAACTGACAAATATGGAATTGGGAAGAAGTAGCAAAAACAGTTAAAGAAAAATGATTATGGGATTGGCAAATACCTTGAGTCTGTAGGTTTAGGCTTATAAGGAGGATGGGTTTCCTAATTCTTGCCTTCTTCATCTTGATAGTAGGGTGGTTGACGCGAGAGTCATGGAAGGGATGTTGCGAATCTTGGAATTCACAATCGATAAGATTCAGAGGAAGATCAATAGTTGATTAGATTCAGGAGAATAAAAACAATCGGCACATTAGTATCCTTACGAACAGTTTCTATGATGACTACAAACAATAGGAGAATGACAACCAATTCAAATCAAGTGGAATTCGATCGACACTTACCTGAGACGGATACTGGTTTGTTTCGATATCTGTTGTGCACCAGCACCAACAACAAAAATCTGCAACGACAAAATCAATCAAAAGAAAAGTTTCTGGAGCAGTATCAAATAAAACCCTTATTTTCGATAAAAAAAAAAAACAAACAAACAAAAATGTGTAACAGAAGTTTCCCGGGAACATGCCAATCTTCATTGAGTATAATATACTACCAAGGCAGTGATATTTTCCGTTACGGATGAAAAGGTGGGTCAGAATTAATAAAACCATAATAATGGCAGCTCATCTTTGGCAACTTTATGTGTAACACATGTAAAGTTGAATCTGGAACGTTGAATGAAGAGCATAGGAGAGGGGTGCATTATGAGCCACAATTTGTCTCTCCAACTTTCTGAACTTTGAGAGCAAATGGTGGTCGTGGATCGAACTAATAAACTCATCCACGACCATCGGATTTTACAAAAACCATTTGTTTTTGTTAATTAGTGTGCTACCTCAATGGATGTAACTAAACCTCAACTCCGGGACATGTACACGGTTTTTATTTCCTTGCTTTGAACTGCGAAATACTTCAATGGAAAATTTTACGCAAGACAGGTTGTAGTCTTAGGTCTTCAATATGTAAGAGCATATGATTTCGGGTAGTGAATACTCTGAAAGGATAATTTGTTTTAGTGATTGTTAAAGCTTACCGGAACCGAAACAAAAGTATTCGAAGTGTAAGGTAGCCATAATAGAAGTGCTGACTCGTGTTGTGTACTTGCAACTTGACGCTTGTGTCTATGTAGTATGTACATATGAACAATTACAATAAAAATTACCGCCCTATGTTCCAAAAATGAAAACATTCTCGACTTACTTACAATAGATTTTTTTATCAGGCTTCGTACATACCCCTCCAGCACAAATCAAAGACATCCTAAGGATATACATGCAATATGATTATCTTGAAAACTCTTTTCAAGAGAGAAGAAGTTTATGGATGCTTGGAAATCATGCAATGCTTCGCCAAACATGTTTGACGAAGTATGTACCATGGATGCGAGAATGTTTCTCAGAGAGACTGATGGCAAGTATGAACTTACTGTCGGCATTGAATCCATGATGCTTTGCTACATATTTTGAAATAAATGAACTGGATAAGAAACAAAGAAAAAGAAAGAGTGAAACCTCACACCATATATCGTTTGGGTATGGTGAATTTCGTAATCATAGAAAGTATGATAAGTTTGTTTCCAGTTTTCCTAAATTTTATGTGTTCCACCAAAAACATGAGTTTGCATTACATGTGTATTATTAAAGCAAACATACTAAACCTGCAAAAGCAAATGTATTTGAAATGTTTATAGTGAAAAAACTTAAGAACTAAATTACCTTGATGGAATGCTATTGTGAGAAAGTTGCATCTTTACTGTTGTGATCCTTATATTTCTAATGGGATTAGACCCACTGCGACACACTGCGAAATCAGTCATCTATACAAACTCAGACACTTCAACACTTAAATCTATTAGTAAAGAAAGATGTAAAAGAGTTCATATTCATGATAAGTAATTCTAAGTTACATAATGAAATGAATTAAAGGTGATAATTTTAGTTTTTCTTTGATGCATCTTAACAACTACTTAGGTTAGGCATCTTATCTCTTGACTGATAATAGTTTTACTTACCTACCAAACTATAACCAAAATAGATATGCATAGTTACAAAAACACCTAAAAAAGCGCTAGCTCAAACTGTATGAATCCTTGAAAACTTTCAATCGTAATTCACAAATAGGGGCTCACAAATACCGATGAAAGAAAAACAAATACTCCAACATTATCCCTTAAACAAGGCCATTCAATATAATAAGTAAATGGATGAAACTGCAGTCTTCTCCGTCTCATAAATTATCTACATCTAGATAAGTTCATAAAATATCAAGTTTCTTTGCCTCAGGGGTCATTCAAACTGAATGTTCTGGGTTATTTCCAACTCCAATTTCGAAGTTATAGACGGTAAAACTGACAAAGATGGAATTGGGAGGAAGTAGCAAAAACAGTTAAAGAAAAATGATTATGGCATTCGCCAATACCTTTAGTCTATAGGTTTAGGCATATAAGGAGGATGGGTTTCCTAATTCTTGCCTTCTTCATCTTGCCAGTAGGGTGGTTGACGCGAGAGTCATGGAAGGTCTGTTGCGAATCTGGGAAATCGCAATCGATAAGATTCAGAGGAAGATCAATAGTTGATTAGATTCAGGAGAAGAAAAACAATCGGCACATTAGTATCCTTACAAACAGTTTCTATGATGACTACAAACAATAGGAGAATGACAACCAATTCAAATCAAGTGGAATTCGATTGACACTTACCTGATACAGATGCTGGTTTGTTTCGATATCTGTTGTGCACCACCACCAACAAAAAAAATCTGCAACAACAAAATCAATCAAAAGAAAAGTTTCTGAAGCAGTATCAAATAAATCCCTTATTTTCGATAAAAAACAAACAAACAAACAAAAATGTGCAACGGAAATTTCCTTGGAACATGCCAATCTTCATTGAGTATAATATACTACCAAGGCAGTGATATTTTCCGTTACGGATGAAAAGGTGGGTCAGAATTAATAAAACCATAATAATGGCAGCTCATCTTTGGCAACTTTATATGTAACGCATGTAAAGTTGAATCTGGAACGTTGAATGAAGAGCATAGGAGAGGGGTGCATTATGAGCCACGATTTGTCTCTCCAACTTTCTGAACTTTGGGAGCAAATGGTGACCGTGGATCGAACTAATAAACTCATCCACGACCATCGGATTTTACAAAAACCATTTGTTTTTGTAAGATAGATTGTTATGATAATTTATTTCAGTTACTATATTAGGCCATCTTCATTTAGTGGATGGACAACTTGGTCATGAGAAAGTTTTTTCTCAAATCACATGCAACCGAAATAATCTAAACTCACAAAATATACGACTGCAAACTATTCGTTTCTTAAAAACAAAGAAAAGAAAAATTGGATCCAGAAAAGATCAACCAAAATGATAGATTGATTTGTAACTGCTCAACTAGGCAGAATTTATGACTCAACAATTCTACTGTCCCCATCCCTCCCTCCCTCTCCCTCTATAAAACTATCTTGGAGTGTTGAAAACGTATGATTGTTAATTTCACATATAACTGAAAAATAGTCAAAAATAAATTGGACTCATATGAGATGAACATCAAGTTAAAAACAGCAAGAGCTCACTTGTCAAGAGAGCACCTTTTGAACCTCTGAAGTCACATCTTTTGGAGATTTCTCGGCATGAAGTGCAGCAACAACGCCCTTCTTCCCATAGTAATCAATGACCTGACAAGTGAAAATGCACAGATGATCATTAACAATTTTGCAAAGAAGAGAAGAGACAATAGAATCTTGTAACAACATTGTATTGTACAAGTAATAAAACAACTAGCTCTGAAGAGGAGATTTTATTGAATGAAGACTACTTGAATTAAAGAGTAGATCTTTCAATGTGGAAAAAAAATCTTTAGATTCTTCTAAGAACAAACTCAAACTTGTAAGAACATATATAAAAAGAAAAGCATGCTTACCGGCTTGGTTTGCCTGTGGAATGACTCCAGCCTCGATTTGAGAACCTCAGCGGTGTCATCTTTCCTCTGAATCAAAGGCTCTCCAGTGACCTTCAGGTAAATAGGTGTTTCCGTAAGAATACAAGCCAAATTAACTCAATAACACCACTCAGTTACCAGTCAATAATCTATTAGTTAATTACCAAATTAACCAAGCTGGATTGGTTGTTTCCAAAAGAAGCACATGAAACTTATAACAAACAAATTAACTCCAATTGTAGTCAGCATGCCTTCTAAGACGATGGGATTTAATTTTTATTCGCTATTATCCTTGAACACAAGTGGAAAAGTTTAGATGTGCATCAAATGTAAGATAACTCAAACGTGTGTGGCAAACAGAAAAAAGTATCACCATATGGCATAAATTACAGATTCCAACGATAATAAACAAAAAAAGTTAGGAAGTAAAAGAAGAGGAGAGTCAGATATACTTACATCGTCAATGCCGGGAACTTTAGGGGGTGCAAATTTTGTGTGGTAGCTCCTACTTGAAGGATGGATCCACCGACCAGTAATTCTCTCCTCCAAGATGGAATCATCAATCGCGAAGTTCAGCACTTTGTCAATTTTAGCTCCCTGCTTCCCAAGCATCTCATCAAGCTGCACCAAAAATAAAAATGGAGTGACTAGCTGCCGATGAAAAACCATTTTGGACAAGTAAATGGAAAGAAGTCATTACAAAATAGAGAAAAGAAGGGACAAGAACAAGATAGAGATACGACCTTTTCTGCTTGAACTACTGTTCTTGGGAACCCATCAAGAATGAACCCTTTTTGACATGATGGTTTCTTCATTGCTTCGTCAATGATGCCAACAACTAAGTCATCAGAAACAAGATCTCCCTGAAAATTTTAAATGGGGTGATGAGGGATGCATTGGATTAATAATCACAAAATATAGAAGATAAACTGGAATATGATGTGTATCTTGCGCCAAGGTGAGACAGTTTGAAAAGAAGCTCACTCTCTCCATAGCCTCTTTAGCCTTAACTCCGAGAGGTGTCTTAGCAGCAACAGCAGCTCTTAGCATATCCCCAGTCGCTAAGTGACACAAACAATACTCATCCTTAATAATAGGTGACTGAGTACCTTTCCCTGACCCAGGTGGACCTGCCAGGCATAAAACATTAAGATAAAATGTATACATCAATCTAAAGATATGCCGAAAAGTTGCAGTCATGGATAAAACAGAAACCATGTATAAAAAGTGGTGAAAGAAATTCATTATCAGCAATTGGATACCATTCATTCAACGGTTTCAAAAAATATTTATACACCTCCTTCCTTCAGTTTTTCCAACTACAGCGTTTTTCCACCAAATAAAAAATGGAATTCAAAGGTTGTTCCATTAGAAAAATCAATACGGTAGAAGGGACAAGCCAATTATAAATGGCGCTTACCATGTGCTCATTCAGATTGTTGGGCAATAAGATAAATGGTCTAAATTATTAGTATTTTTTACGTCAAAGTCCAAATAGATCTGTAAAGAGCTGAGAGCATCTATGTAATAGAAGGATAGAGCTACATCTCCACATAGTCCGGGTGAACAGCCCTATATTTTGTTGGTAAAATTACTAATAAAGTAACTGAGAAGAATATACTTAGCTCAAAATAATGTTGTTGATGTTGCTGCACAGAGAATGTAGAGGCACGTAGACTACGCTGTCCTAAAGGCAATATCGCCTGCCACTCCTCTGAGATGCTACAGCAGTTGGCGAGTCACCTCCAGGATACAACTACAGTTAGTACCCCTCAATGTAGCATACAATGAGGGTACCCTTAGAGCTTGGCAGAACTTAAAACAGTAGAAGAGATGTTTATAGAAAAAACTGAGGGAGAGTAGAAGAGATATTTCTCTGTGGTGTGTTTTCTGAGATTACAACTACTCTCTTATATAGTGTTTGTGTAGTTACAAACAAGAAAGAAAACTCATGCGTATGACAGGAAAAACTGGTTATGTTGGGTTAAAGATAGTGCAAGAAAAGTTGTTTTGACAGGCATGGAGCAGTGTGTTGCTGCCAAGCCAAATACGTACATACAAGAGAGCCAGGACAAAACACGTACAAACAAAGAAGCAAAGACAAGCACGTTCAGACAAAGAAGTCAGGAGAAAACTCGTGCATACAAAGAAGCCCAAGACAAGCACGTTCAGACAAAGAAGTCAGGAGAAAACTCGTGCAGACAAAGAAGAGATTCTTCTACTTGTGTGGAAAACACGTACCAAAAATTTCAGCAAAAAGATAGGATCTAATGAACCCACACCCACACCCGAACCCGAGCCCGAGCCCGACCCGACCGACCGGACGGACGGCGGCGGCGTGCGTGCTTCTGTGCGAAGCACCGCGCGTACGGGAAAGGCAACCTTGCCCTAGTCTAAGCCTCCCCCCCAAGCACAAAAGTCTAATGACCCAAGGGCCATGCCCTTATAGCCAACTCTATGGTATTTATGTCTAAAACTCTTTAGATTTTAGTCAATGTGGGACTATTGTTTTATCTATTCAAAAGAAAAAACAACTAATGGGCAATAGGTCTAGGGATCAAAACACAGTCCATGGAAAAATTGGTAATTTTAAAGCGTTTTTTCTAACAATCCCCCACATGAATGATAAAACATATCGACGAAATACGAGAAAACATAATACATCAATATTAGGCTAAAGTGTCCCAGAGATTGAACCTTAACATAGTGAGAGGTTACCGGAACTGCTTGTTGTTTCGGTAAACACAATGTCTTGAACCGTCAACAGTGAGTGCAATTCAGAAATAACAACCACACTTTGATGTCTCAAAGAAAAAGAAAGCTGCCAAGCTCTTGCCGTTGTGCCCGTTTTGGCCGTGGGCTAAATCCCGGACTTAATGAATGTCTCTAGAGAAAAAGCTCAAATTCTCATAGGAAGCGGCCCCACTTCCAACATCCACATAGGTGAGTCCATTAAGAGTGTCCTGCCACACTCCGCTGTAAGCAAAGCCATGGAACTCATTAAGATCCTGACAGATCATCCTAAAACATGCAGGCAGCACTATCATACGGTTACACCATAGGGAGGGACAAAGATAGTGCTTTCTCTCGACATCACCAAAAATTAGTTATCTCATTGAACCTTGATCTTGGAACTCCATTCACAAGGTTGAGTGTCCTTCATGGCGATTTATTCTATGAGCTTGAGTCCCATCCCCTTCGATGTGGATCTAACTACCTCTCTAGATAACCCTTTCGTCAAAGGATCTGCAATATTCTCTTTAGACCTTACAAAGTCTATAGAGATGATGCCAGTAGAGAGTAGTTGTTTCACTGTCTTGTGTCTTCTTCGAAGATGTATAGACTTTCCGTTGTATACACTATTCTTTGCGCATCCAATAGCAGCTTGACTGTCACAGTGGATTGCGATCGAAGACACAGGCTTGGGCCAGAGTGGAATTCCACCCAGGAAACCTCGTATCCATTCAGCTTCCTCTCCAGCTTTCTCCAAGGCTATAAACTCAGACTCCATGGTGGATCGAGCTATACATGTCTGTTTGGTAGACTTCCATGACACAGACGCACCACCAAGTGTGAAGATGTACCCGCTAGTGGATTTGCACTCATCTAAGTCTGATATCCAGTTGGCATCACAATACCCTTCTAGCACAGCAGGATACTTCCCAAAACTTAGGCAATAGTTTGAAGTTCCTCTCAGGTACCGTAGAACTCTGTAGAGAGCATTCCAGTGATCCTGCCCAGGGTTGCAAGTGTACCTGCTTAATCTACTCACAGTATAAGCAATATCAGGTCTTGTACAGTTCATTAAATACATAAGACTGCCAATAACACGAGAATACTCAAGTTGATAAATACCCTCACCCTTGTTCTTTTTCAATTTGCAATTGGTATCATAAGGAGTAGTTGCAGGTTTAGCTTTTTCATGATTAAATCTCTTAAGCACAGTTTCAACATAATGAGATTGACTAAGACTATATCCATCAGACATCTTTCTGATTTTCATCCCTAAGATTACATCAGCAGGGCCTAAGTCTTTCATGTCAAAGTTTTCGTTAAGCATGCTTTTAGTGGTATTGATACTATCAAGGTTACTTCCTAATATGAGCATATCATCAACATATAGGCACACAATAACATGAGAATCGTCCACAGATTTAATGTAAACACATTTATCAGATTCATTAACCTTGAAGCCATTAGATATCATTACATGATTAAATTTTTCATGCCACTGTTTAGGTGCTTGTTTTAAACCATACAAAGATTTTTTCAGTTTGCATACTTTATCTTCAAAACCTTTCACAACAAAACCTTCCGGTTGGTCCATATAAATTTCTTCATTCAATTCACCATATAAAAAAGCAGTTTTAACATCCGTCTGATGTATATGCAAATCATAAATAGAAGCAATAGCAATCAGCATCCGGATAGAAGTGATTCTAGTGACCGGTGAATAGGTATCAAAGAAATCTAATCCTTCCTGTTGTCTGTACCCCTTAGCTACCAACCTAGCTTTGTGTTTTTCTATAGTTCCATCTGTTCTAAGTTTCCTTTTGAAGACCCACTTGCAACCTATGGTTTTACTACCAGGAGGTAAGTCTACAAGCTCCCAAGTTTCATTTTGTTGAATGGAATCCCACTCATTATTTGAAGCTTCTTCCCAGAAGGGAGCTTCCGGAGAAGTCATAGCTTCCTTATAGGTTTGGGGTTCAGACTCTACCGTAAGAGTCACAAAATCTGGACCGAAACCTTTCTCGGTTCTGACCCTCTTACTTCTTCTAGGTTCGGTTTCAGCATCTAGAGACGGGGGTTGACTAGTCGAAGGAACATCTGAGAGATCATCGCGGACCCTTTTATGAGGTCCAGACCCTAAAGGGAAAATGTGTTCGAAAAACACTGCATCTCTGGATTCCATTATGGTGTTCTCACCAATTACCATGAACCTATAAGCACTAGTGTGCTCAGGATATCCTAGGAAAACACAATCTACAGTTTTTGGTCTTATTTTGGTTTTCTTGGAACGAGGAGTGGCCACCTTGGCCAAACACCCCCACACTTTAAAGTATGCATAGGACGGTTGTCTTCCTTTCCACAACTCATATGGAGTTTTGTCGGATTTCTTAAATGGAACTCGGTTCAAGATATAGCAAGCAGAGAGAATTGCTTCCCCCCACAGGTTCGAAGGTAGCCCTGAACTAGCTAACATAGCGTTCACCATATCTATGAGTGTTCGGTTTTTCCTTTCAGCTACTCCATTCGACTCAGGTGAATAAGGTGCAGTAGTTTCATGAATGATGCCATTAAGTTTGCAGAATTCTCCTATAGGTATCACATACTCACCGCCTCGGTCCGACCTAAGAGTTTTAATAGTAACACCTCTTTGGTTTTCTACTTCAAGTTTATATAATTTGAAAGCGTCTAGGGCTTCATCTTTACTTCTAAGAAGATAAACCTGACAGTATCTTGAGTGATCATCTATAAAAGTGATGTACCATTTTTTCCCACCTCTAGTTGGTGTTGATTTCAAATCTCCCAAATCGGAGTGGATTAGTTCTAGGGGAGTTGTACTACGTTCAACCTTTTTGTTAAAGGGTTTTCTAGCAAATTTAGATTCAACACAAATTTTACATTTATGACCTCTGTCAAAGTTTATTTTAGGAATGCAGCCTAATTTAGCAAGTCTTTCAATAGATTTGAAATTAACATGTCCTAGTCTATCATGCCAAACATGTGAGGAGTCACAAACATAAGCAGAAGAAGATGCATTATCATTCAAGTTCAAAGAAAGTACACTAAGCTTAATCATGTTATCAGTGACATATCCTTTTCCTACGAAGTCACCACCTTTAGAGATTACAACTTTGTTAGACTCAGCTACAAATTTAAAACCTTTTCCAAGTAAGATGGTTTCTGAGATAAGATTCTTGCATATGTCCGGGACGTGATACACGTCATTCAATGCGAGAGTTTTTCCTGAAGTGAGCTTCAATTCAACCTTGCCTTTTCCTACCACTTTAGAGGTAGAAGAGTTTCCCATAACAATTTCTCATCGTCTCCTACTTTGTTATAGGAGGAGAAAGCATTTCTGAACTTACAGACATGCCTAGTGGCTCCAGAATCAAGCCACCAGTCTCTCACATTGGTCACATTAGAGACAAGGTTGACTTCAGACACCATGCCAGTAAAATATCCAGAATCATCTACTACGTTTGCCTTATTTTTCTGTTTAGGATCATTTTTGGTCTTTTTAGGTGCCCTACAGTCCTTGGCCATATGACCAGTTTTCCCACAGTTATAGCAGTCGCCTTTGATGGTGTTTTTGGAGACACCACCCTTTGGCTTAAGATGGTTACCTTTGGAGTTACGCTGTTTGTTACGTTTACCATTTTTGCTGGATTCTCCGTGCCTTTTCTTTGATGAAGCATTATCGTCCAGGACATGAGCTTTGTTTGACATGTCTTTGCTCAGCATCAGGCTCTTGTCTTTGCAGCACAGAAGTTCCTCCACCTGGATCTTTTTCCCCAGCTCCACCATGGTGATTTCACGATTCTTGTGTCGCAGCCTCCTCTTGTACTCGTTCCATGAGGGTGGTAGCTTTTCAATCACTGCGGATACTTGTAGAGATTCATCAATATGCATTCCTTCAGCAATAATTTCGTTGATGAGTAGCTGGAGTTCGACGAATTGTTCTACAACAGGCTTTTCATCAGTCATCTTATATTCCAGAAACCTAGCCACCAAGAACTTCTTGCTTCCAGCAGCTTCAGCAAGATATTTTTCTTCTAGGGCTTCCCATAAATCAAAAGCAGTAAAATTCTCTTTTGCATTATAAAAGTCGTACAGGGAGTCATCCAGACAGTTAAGAATATGGTTTTTGCACATGTAATTTTTCCTAGTCCACCTATCCAGTCTATCTTCATAACCACGGTCATGAAGCCTTCTTGAGGGTCTTTCTAAGGCAACTTCATCTAGCCTTTGGTCTTTTAAGAAGAATAACATTTTGGACTGCCATCGTTTAAAGTCTTTGCCACTAAACTTTGGGGGTTTGTCTACAGTACTCTTTCCCATGTTGTTACAAAATATAGTAAAGAGGATATTGCCTTTAGAGTGTTGGTAAAATTACTAATAAAGTAACTGAGAAGAATATACTTAGCTCAAAATAATGTTGTTGATGTTGCTGCACAGAGAATGTAGAGGCACGTAGACTACGCTGTCCTAAAGGCAATATCGCCTGCCACTCCTCTGAGATGCTACAGCAGTTGGCGAGTCACCTCCAGGATACAACTACAGTTAGTACCCCTCAATGTAGCATACAATGAGGGTACCCTTAGAGCTTGGCAGAACTTAAAACAGTAGAAGAGATGTTTATAGAAAAAACTGAGGGAGAGTAGAAGAGATATTTCTCTGTGGTGTGTTTTCTGAGATTACAACTACTATCTTATATAGTGTTTGTGTAGTTACAAACAAGAAAGAAAACCCATGCGTATGACAGGAAAAACTGGTTATGTTGGGTTAAAGATAGTGCAAGAAAAGTTGTTTTGACAGGCATGGAGCAGTGTGTTGCTGCCAAGCCAAATACGTACATACAAGAGAGCCAGGACAAAACACGTACAGACAAAGAAGCAAAGACAAGCACGTTCAGACAAAGAAGTCAGGAGAAAACTCGTGCAGACAAAGAAGCCCAAGACAAGCACGTTCAGACAAAGAAGTCAGGAGAAAACTCGTGCAGACAAAGAAGAGATTCTTCTACTTGTGTGGAAAACACGTACCAAAAATTTCAGCAAAAAGATAGGATCTAATGAACCCACACCCACACCCGAACCCGAACCCGAGCCCGAGCCCGAGCCCGACCCGACCGACCGACCGACCGGACGGACGGCGGCGGCGTGCGTGCTTCTGTGCGAAGCACCGCGCGTACGGGAAAGGCAACCTTGCCCTAGTCTAAGCCTCCCCCCCAAGCACAAAAGTCTAATGACCCAAGGGCCATGCCCTTATAGCCAACTCTATGGTATTTATGTCTAAAACTCTTTAGATTTTAGTCAATGTGGGACTATTGTTTTATCTATTCAAAAGAAAAAACAACTAATGGGCAATAGGTCTAGGGATCAAAACACAGTCCATGGAAAAATTGGTAATTTTAAAGCGTTTTTTCTAACAATCCCCCACATGAATGATAAAACATATCGACGAAATACGAGAAAACATAATACATCAATATTAGGCTAAGGTGTCCCAGAGATTGAACCTTAACATAGTGAGAGGTTACCGGAACTGCTTGTTGTTTCGGTAAACACAATGTCTTGAACCGTCAACAGTGAGTGCAATTCAGAAATAACAACCACACTTTGATGTCTCAAAGAAAAAGAAAGCTGCCAAGCTCTTGCCGTTGTGCCCGTTTTGGCCGTGGGCTAAATCCCGGACTTAATTAATGTCTCTAGAGAAAAAGCTCAAATTCTCATAGGAAGCGGCCCCACTTCCAACATCCACATAGGTGAGTCCATTAAGAGTGTCCTGCCACACTCCGCTGTAAGCAAAGCCATGGAACTCATTAAGATCCTGACAGATCATCCTAAAACATGCAGGCAGCACTATCATACGGTTACACCATAGGGAGGGACAAAGATAGTGCTTTCTCTCGACATCACCAAAAATTAGTTATCTCATTGAACCTTGATCTTGGATCTCCATTCACAAGGTTGAGTGTCCTTCATGGCGATTTATTCTATGAGCTTGAGTCCCATCCCCTTCGATGTGGATCTAACTACCTCTCTAGATAACCCTTTCGTCAAAGGATCTGCAATATTCTCTTTAGACCTTACAAAGTCTATAGAGATGATGCCAGTAGAGAGTAGTTGTTTCACTGTCTTGTGTCTTCTTCGAAGATGTATAGACTTTCCGTTGTATACACTATTCTTTGCGCATCCAATAGCAGCTTGACTGTCACAGTGGATTGCGATCGAAGACACAGGCTTGGGCCAGAGTGGAATTCCACCCAGGAAACCTCGTATCCATTCAGCTTCCTCTCCAGCTTTCTCCAAGGCTATAAACTCAGACTCCATGGTGGATCGAGCTATACATGTCTGTTTGGTAGACTTCCATGACACAGACGCACCACCAAGTGTGAAGATGTACCCGCTAGTGGATTTGCACTCATCTAAGTCTGATATCCAGTTGGCATCACAATACCCTTCTAGCACAGCAGGATACTTCCCAAAACTTAGGCAATAGTTTGAAGTTCCTCTCAGGTACCGTAGAACTCTGTAGAGAGCATTCCAGTGATCCTGCCCAGGGTTGCAAGTGTACCTGCTTAATCTACTCACAGTATAAGCAATATCAGGTCTTGTACAGTTCATTAAATACATAAGACTGCCAATAACACGAGAATACTTAAGTTGATAAATACCCTCACCCTTGTTCTTTTTCAATTTGCAATTGGGATCATAAGGAGTAGTTGCAGGTTTAGCTTTTTCATGATTAAATCTCTTAAGCACAGTTTCAACATAATGAGATTGACTAAGACTATATCCACCAGACATCTTTCTGATTTTCATCCCTAAGATTACATCAGCAGGGCCTAAGTCTTTCATGTCAAAGTTTTCGTTAAGCATGCTTTTAGTGGTATTGATACTATCAAGGTTACTTCCTAATATGAGCATATCATCAACATATAGGCACACAATAACATGAGAATCGTCCACAGATTTAATGTAAACACATTTATCAGATTCATTAACCTTGAAGCCATTAGATATCATTTATCAGATTCATTAACCTTGAACCCGAGCCCGAGCCCGACCCGACGGACGGCGGCGGCGTGCGTGCTTCTGTGCGAAGCACCGCGCGTACGGGAAAGGCAACCTTGCCCTAGTCTAAGCCTCCCCCCCAAGCACAAAAGTCTAATGACCCAAGGGCCATGCCCTTATAGCCAACTCTATGGTATTTATGTCTAAAACTCTTTAGATTTTAGTCAATGTGGGACTATTGTTTTATCTATTCAAAAGAAAAAACAACTAATGGGCAATAGGTCTAGGGATCAAAACACAGTCCATGGAAAAATTGGTAATTTTAAAGCGTTTTTTCTAACATATTTCTAGCTTAATCGTCAAGTTACTTTCTGTTATACTCATAATGAACTCTTCATAAAGATAACCACGCAAAACTGAGAATCAAATTCTCTAAGATTTATGCAACACGCTCTAACTCTTATAGTAAAAGAAAGTAAAGGTTCTTAAAATGAACAAAGAAATTGGCTTTGGATTTAGACTAAATAATTAAAAGTCAAGAACTGCAATGCAGAGTTTGCAATCTCCTTTGAAGTCTACCACAATAAATGGTAACTAGAGGCTAGACCCCAAGCACTAAATCACCAGCGAAACCACACACAGGCACATGTTAGCAATTTTGGATAAAATAGTTAGCAATTTTTTTAATTTACAAGTACCATATCCATAGATCCAGCAGAAAAACTACCTTAAACTAAAGAAGTTATATTTTTTTACGACTAAGTAAATTCAAAAGGGAACTGAATCCGTAGCTCAGGCTAAAAAGATGTGATTTTTTATAAAATTTTCATGCTGAAAGCCCGATCCAAGTTCTTAATAAAGTGCAAACACCATTATAAAGTCCAATCTAGAGTACAAAACAAAGCTTGGCTAAGTTAGGCTAGATAAAGAGTTGTTAGGATTTGTTCTTGGCAAAGATAAATCTATGATTGTGGTTTGTTCAACTTAAATGTTATTATTAGTGTTTTGTTAATTAATTTCTCATTAAGTGCATCTCATAATTTCATTAATAAATAATTTTAGTAAATATTATATCAATAGAAACTACTAATGGTTGTTTCTCCTAATTGTGATTAGGATTAAAAATGCCATCTAACGGCCAAAATTTACTTACAATATCACTAATGTCTCATTAATTTTTTACAAGAAATATTTTATTATGTCATATTAAAAATAATTATAAATAAGTTATTTTATTAATAATTATATAGATATATTTTTATTAACTAATACTTAGATTTGCAAACAATTATATAAGTGGCCATAATGGTGGTTTTGATGGAGTTGGTAAGCATTGAAGATGGCAAAAATGTTACGGTGTTATGGATAGTGGTAGAGCAAGCTGTCTCAGTAGAAGGAGTGATGGTGGATGCACTCAATAGTCTTTCAACCATAATAGCATGTATGATTAAACTTTTTCTGTTTCTCCGAATCGAATTAGTTGCATAGTCTTAAATCAATGTCATTTTTTTGCTTGATCCCAGATCATAATTTATTTACTTTTCTTATTTTTATATGGCTTTGAATCTCAATCAGAACAAACGATGGAAAATTATGTTTATTTCATCGAACATGGTATAATTTTATTGTGGATGTTCCACTGGGCTTTCGACAAGCACAAATGAGAGACGATGTGATTTTTCTCAATTCTTGAAAGGATTATGTTATTTTTATGAAGTTCACTTTCCTGAACATGTATTTTCCATGGTAAAGTATCTAATTTTTTCATTTTTTTGTGGGTTAAACTTTGAAAAATTGGAACCCATTTAAAAACTTTTTTGAGTGTTATCTATCAAATTTTTTTGATCTCTTTTGTGTGTTAAACTTTGAAAAATTGGAACCCATTTAAAAACTTTTTTGAGTCTGATCATACCATTTTAAGTGGCCATAGTGGTGGTTTTGTTGAAGTTGGTGAGCACTGGAGATGGAAAAAATGTTATGGTGTTATGGTCAGTAGTAGCGGAAGCTGTCTTAGTTATGACTAATCTTTTTCTGTTTCTCCGAATCGAGTTAGTTGCATCGTCTTAAATCAATGTTATTTTTTTGCTTGCTCTCATGTCATGATTTATTTACTTTTCTTATTTTCTAACATTTTGAAAATAAAAGAAAGAGATTACAATTCTTGGAGATCTGATGGTAAGAAATTAGAAGGGAGCCGAGCAACAAGCTGGGCTCCAATCCCTTTCTGAATGACAACCCCTATCATGAAAAGGGAACTCTCCCACATTAGCATTTTTATATGGCTTTGAATCTCAATCAGAACAAACGATTAAAAAAGAAAATTATGGTTATTTCATGGAACATGGTATGATTTTATTTTGGATGTTCCACCAGGCTTTCGACAAGCACAATTGGGAAACGGTGAGATTTTTCTCAATTCTTCAATGGATTATGTTATTTTCATGAAGTTCACTTCCCGAACATGTATTTTCCTTGGTTATCTATCCTATTATTTTCATATTTTTTTATGTTAAACTTTGAAAAATTGGAACCCGTTTTAAAAAAAAATATCGAGTCTAATTTTTTTACTTATTCTTTTTTAGTCATACTCTTTTGCATTTGTGATTCTGATTATTTTCTCCTTATTGTATTTACATCTTAATTTTTGTATTACTCCAAATGCACTTCCTTAATGATGGTGGAATGAATATTGAGAATCGTAAATTATATATCTTATACCAAATGAGCAACTCATCTTAAGGTTAACCCCCCACGTACTTTGTTCCTTATATGAATTTTAATGAGTTGTGTATTTTGTAAATCATTCGTGATATGTCAATGTTCTTGCATTCTTAAAAGTGTTCAACGTAGGGAAAGCAGCTGCGAGAACAATAGCACTTTCAAATGCTTTGTTCTTTAGTCCTACCAATCAGATAGGGGACTCATCATCTTAGGATAACTAATTTGTTGGCGTTACTCTGCCAGTTTCCTCCTCGGTATCTAACGTATGATGCTAATTTAAGTCGTTCCATCCAAAACATAGATTCTACAAACAAACAAAAAAAAATCCAATATTCTGATGTTTAAAAGTGTTCCTTTCTTCATTCGACTCTGTAATAAATTAGATGCTTAAGTAGTTAAGTTATATACTCACATGCTAATTTACATGGCTTGGTCAAACGGCCACCATGATATAATCTGGCTCATAATTTTTCTTTCTTTTTATTTTATACTCACAAGCTAACCTTCATTTTTAGTCTATATCTTATTGACAATTGTTATCCATGAATGAGTTACGATTATTCGTTATATTCTTAAAGTTTGATCACATTGCTAAATATTTTATTTTTACTTTGTTGTTATGGATTTTTCGAAGTTTAGACTTTTGAGGATCCTGACAAAATTTGATTCTAGGAATTATTGCATCCAAGAGATTCTATAAGGCATTTCACACAAAAAATATTCCTTACTAAATAATTCAACATCATTTTTGTTTAATGATGGATAACAAAGTCTACTTTTAGAAAGTTAAGTGGTTAACCATTTAACTGACTGGCTAACTATGGTTTCATCATCTTTATGCAGTGAATAACCTCACATTTGGAAGGTCAAGATCTTAGAATGTATAGAAGTTTTGAAGTATTAGAGATCTGATTGTGTTATTGAATTCACAAGAACATAGAATATGATATTTATTGTTGGGTCCATCCTGGGTTTTAATATTTTTGGACTATTCTTAAAGGAAAATAAGTCAACAAGGATCTGGACATTTTTAATTCCTATCCAACTATCCAGGACGAATGAATTCAGCCGACATAAATTTTTGATAACTAACATAGATCACTTTTTCGGTTTTGCACGATTACTAAAATAAGGAAAATTCAGAAGTGCAGTATCATTTCAAATGATCCACAAGATACATTTGTTAATTAAAAAAAAACATAATGGTCTTTTATTTTTTGGGAAAGAGAATGTGAAAATTAATTATGATAAATTTGTGCCTTGAGGATACAACTCCAACATATTTGTAAGTGTGTAGATGGTGGATTTTCGACAAAGGATAAAATCGTAAACTCATAATTATACGAAACTCTGATTCAGCAATCAGACGTGAGTATCGAGACACGGGTCTCTCATCGAATTCTCAACGGAGAGTACTTTCTCTCACAGTACATGTAGATATGTAGTCTCACGACTGGACAACGACATATCTCATGAATACTGAATAATTTCAGTGATTATTTCTATATAGTATCACGAGATGGACGACTCCTAGACAGCTTGCTCTGCTAGTATAAAGCGATAACGTCTTCAGGAACAAACAACGAGTTTACCCTGACTATATAAAGGATATGACTTACCGACAAGCTCATATCGGGATAATTAATGCTCCTAGACAGCTTGTTCTGCTAGTATAGAGCCACAAAGTTAATTATTCCTAATTAAGATTAATTCTGCCGTGACATTCACTGAATTCCCAGAATAATCTATTATTGCTCCTATTCCATGGTCGAATCCACGACTGGTCCCATGGAATGACAATAACAATTGCTCCTATTCCATGGTCGAATCTGCGACTGGTCCCACGGAATGGAAATAAACAGTTGTTCTGAGAATCCACGGCTTGATCTCATAGAATAGTAATAACTATATTATCTCATTACTCCGATTTCATGATCGAATCCACAACTGGTCTCATAAATGGTAATAGATAAATCTTAACTACTCCGATTCTATGGTCGAATCTACGATCCCATGGAATGGTAATGCTCACTTTATTTTTCAAAACTTGCTCCTATTTTTGGCGAAGCTTATAACGGAGGATTATTATTTACTTTATAAAAACTCTCTCCTCTTCGGCCAATAATTATTCATCTTGATTGAGTATGATGTTCCTTAGCGTCGTAGCAGCTCAATTAACTGGAAATTCCCTATGCATTTCATTGGTTGGCGTTAATATCATGAGATGAAAACCAATGGAAAAGAATATGGGAAAAAAATAACAATGACAGAAACCAAGATTACACCCTGTAATATCCAGGTTGTAGATGGTGGATTTTCGACAAAGGCTAAAATCGTAAACCCATAATTATACGAACCTCTGATCCAGCAATCAGACGTGAGTATTGAGACATGGGTCTCTCATCGAATTCTCTAACTGGAGAGTACTTTCTCTCAGAGTACATGTAGATATGTAGTCTCACGACTGGACAACGGCATATCTCATGAATACTGAACACTTTCAGTGATTATTTCTATATAGTATCACGAGATGGACGGCTCCTAGACAGCTTGCTCTGCTAGTATAGAGCGATAACGTCTTCAGGAATAAACAACGAGTTTACCCTGGCTATATAAAGGATATGACTTACCGACAAGATCATATCGGGATAATTGATGCTCCTAGACAGCTTGCTCTTCTAGTATAGAGCCACAAAGTTAATTATTCCTAATTAAGATTAATTCTGTCGTGACATTCACTACTGAATTCCCAGAATAATCTATTATTGCTCCTATTCCGTGGTCGAATCCACGACTGGTCCCGTGGAATGACAATAAACAATTGTTCTGATTCTATGATCGAATCCACAGCTTGATCTCATAGAATATCAATAACTATATTATCTCATTACTTCGATTTCGTGATCGAATCCACAACTGGTCTCATAAATGGTAATAGATAAATCTTAATTACTCTGATTCTATGATCGAATCTACGATCCCATGGAATGGTAATGCTCACTTTATTATTATGAATTCGTAGTCGAATCCTCAGCTGATCTTATGAATTAATAATAAACATCTTATTGCTCAGTTTTGTGAATTATTCTCCACCGAATTCCACAATTAGTAACAAATAATCAACAACCGGGCGTCTGAGCTACCTCTAAGTAAGCCCCGATTCAAATGGTGAAGGTGTACTCAACGACGATACACTAACAGTCACCGCACGAACGAGTATTTCAAAAATACAACGAAACGATGAACCTATGCAAAATAGAAAAGAAAATAATAAATAATTAAAAATATTGACAGGGTGCTGGGAGCATGGAAACACGACCGACCGACCGTGTGATGGTCAATCCCACGCCAGTTTTATATTTTTAATGCATTTTTATTATTTTCCATGATTTGATGAAAATTCTCTCATTTTATCAAATCTCCTTCGTCTCGAGGAAACTCCTCGGTTTCATGATACTTCCGTAAATCCATAAAAATAATATAAAATTAAGGAAAGGAGTGTGGTTCGTGACCATTGGCCAACCGGCCATGCCTTGGTCCCAACCGGCCCCACACCCCACGGTTCCTTATTATTTTATTATTATTGTTATTTCTCTAATTTCATGAAAAACTCATTGATTTCATGGTATTTTTGCACAAATCATCATGTAATAATAAAATAAAATAAAATAATGAAAACTTATGGGACCGGGCCACTAGCCGGCCGGCCATGCCCTAGCCGGTCCCACACGTCCTTTGCTTTATTATTTTATTATTATTTATCCTATTTTTCCTTGAATTCATCAAATTCCTTGATTTTATGGTATTTCTCTCAAATTAGGAAAAATTCCCTCAAATCATCAAAAATACCTAAAAATAATAAAAAATTATGAAAAACTCGTGGGACCGGTCCATAGCCGGCCGACCATGCCTCCATGGTCCCACACACCCGTGTTTTTATTATTTTAATATTTTGCTTCCATGAACTCATGAAAACTCCTTCAATTCATGGAAACTCCCTAAATTCATGAAATTTCTCAAAATTCATGAATTTTTCATAAAATCATTAAAATATTAATTAAGGAAAAGGCACCACGGGACCGTGGTCATGACCGGCCGACCATGCCTTGACCACGGCGGTCCCATGCCTCCTCATTCCTTATTTTATAATTATTTTTCATCATCTCATGGTGTTTTCCTCAGTTTCGTCGAAACCCTAATTTTGGCATATTTTCTCGAATGGATGCTCAATTGCACGCCAGAAAATATCAAAATTCTCAAGACTGAGACGCGGACGCCTTGGGGACATGAGCACGCTATCTTGACCGACCAAGATTGGCTCTTTGGCTCACGGAAGCCGGTCCCATCAATTTTCACAGTTTTGACCTAATTTGCACAATTGCTCGTATTAGGTCCAAAACTCTTCCAAACACTTTGGATTTTCATGAAGTGATCGTCAGGCGGTCACATGACAATCCAGGGCCGGTTTCGTGACTCCATGGTCGGTCCCTCGCCTCGTCATAATTAATTAGGTTTTCTCACCTCAGGCTCAGACGAGCATTTTTGAATAAATGATTAAGTCAGCATTTAATCATTCTTCCACCAACAAATCGTCAACTCTTCAGGAGTTCTTCGTATTTGCTCACGTGAGAATATGGACACTACATGGTTGATCCACGGTCCCATGTAGTCGCTCCCTCCTTCATCCCGTGGTTAAACTTCTGACGAACCATGAATTGATCAAATTAGGGTTTCTGAAACCAAGGATCATCATTCCAGATTCCAACCTTAATAATTTTACGACGGCCTCATGGTCATTAATTTTATTAATTATGCTCGGTTCAATGGCCAACATTCTAATTAATATTTTTGGTACGCTGCCAATAAGCCATCAGATGAGCAACACATGCTCAGACGATCAAATATTCAACAATTCATCACATGAGCAACATTTGTTCAGATGATAAATATTTGCTCAAACCAAGGAATATTGATTCAACAATCAATATTCAACGACCCATCGAATGACCAATACTTTCTCACTTCATCGTAAGAACTATACCTCTGTCTCATGACATGTTCAATTCATGAGTTTCCGAACATCATGTTCAACCCAGCAAATACATGGACTCATCGTCCCATCAAACCACGAAGTCATCAATTGACTAACAAACCAAGAGATGTCAATCGTGTAACTTGGGGGGATATCACTTAGGGTTTTGGTCTGGAGGTCTACGGCACGTGTGTTCAAACACACGATGGAATGTGAGCAAGTCGTGCAATCAGTTGAAGGAATTCACGAGGTAGTGGGTGTAAAATCGACCAAGTCTCCACACGTTGAGTAACTGGTTTCAAACACGATTTCCACTTCCCCACTCCTTGATTCCATCAACTGTCACACTTCATGGAAGCATGGTGTCTCAAATTCCAGCAATATAAATAAGTCTCTGAATCATGATTGAATCATCGACATCATCAGTATCATCAATCTCACGTCTCATCGACAACACGAGATCATCAACTCATCAATTTAGCAACTACTCTCGATTGAGCAATTTCAATCATTCAGAGCTTATCGTATTCAGAACTCACACACCCACAATCTTTGATTACCATTGATTCCACACATTTCTCAGCTTCCCTCCTACAGATCAACCCATCCTCTCTTGTGACCGAATTTACTCTGGAACGGTCATTGTCTTTATTTAGGCCGGAGTACTACAGATTGATCTCTCGAATCTAAAGCACCCCCTTTGCAGCGGTGCATTTGTGTGAGGTTTAACATTTCGCTCGGTTCGAGGAGTCTCCTCCGTATGTTCGTCTCCTCAATTCCTTAAAAACCAGCAAATCGTTTTTCCCATCTACAGATTGGCGACCACAGTGGGAGATTATTCTCTCGGTTACAATATCATAATTTCATAAGATGGTTGATCTCAGGTCGGGTTCAGTTTCGAATCCTAACACAAACCGTGCTAGCACTAGTAACAACAACAATCAGAATATCCCGGAGACAATTCCGACCTTCAACACTGATGGTGGTGATATTACTCCTCCTCACGCCGAAGGTCATCCACTATACGGACGACACCCTGAAGAAGTCAGGGGACATCCACCACCTACCATTGCTGATCTTATCAAAGCGCAGGAGACTCTTGCAAAGAATCAGACTGACATGGCTGCTACACATAAGGAGCTGTGTAATTATCTCAAAAATCTTACTGAAAATATGTCATAGAAGACTCAAGAGAAGGTAAATGAGAAGGAGAAATCCTCAGAAGACGATCCTGAAGTAATTCCAATCCATACAGTAGAAGACGACGAAGTCCACAAAACTGCTGCAGATAACTCATCAGCGAAGGGATCATCGAATTTCATCACTCGCGAGGATATGGAGCACCTTTTGGAGAACCGTGGAAAAGACAAAACATCGCATGTCCATCGTCATCAACCTCCTTATCCTGCCGCTACGCAGAGGATTCCACTCCCCAAAGGTTACGTTTCTCCAACCTTCACCTTATATGATGGAACTGGCAATGCTAGGGAACATGTCTCTCGTTTTCTCGAATCCCTAGGAGAACATGAACACAATCATGTCGTCCGTCTCAAGGAATTCTCAAAATCTCTGAAAGGCAGAGCATACACCTGGTATAACAACATCGTACCAGGGACTATCAACAATTGGGGAGAAATGGTTAACGCATTCTACAGGAAATACTTCTTCGTGTCAGAACAAGTCACCCTCTCCGAACTTGGAAGGATGTTTCAGAGGGTCATTGAAAATCCCAATGATTATGTGAAAAGGTTCAGAGTCCAAGCTCTGGATTGTCATGATCCAAACGTCACGGAGCAACAACTGGTGGACTTGTGTATCAATGGCATGCTCCCGGTCTACAGGTCCTTGCTAGAGAACCTTCGATTCCATACTTTCTCAGAGCTTCACGAAGCTGTGAAGAGGTCGGCAACCACTGCACCCGCTCTTTTGGAAAGAACAAAGTCTACAAAGACTGAGGATTCAAAAGACACTCGAGGAAGCAGGCGTTTGAGCAACAAGCAGTACAACCTGCAACCTTCAACAAATGCTGTCACGGAACGGAGTAAGCGAAAAGCAGAACCACAACACAAGCAGACTTCCTCCACCCCTTCAAAGGCACACAAGAAGGAGAATTCGAAAATCCCTCCTCAACATACGGAAGATCCATAAGCACCTGATTTTCCTTGTTCAATGGAAGAAGTTAATGAACTACTCGATGCCTGGATTCAAGATGGTGCAATCAAATTACCTTATGTCAAGAAGGAACCAACTGAAGAGGCCATGGAAAATCCTCGGTATTGCCGTTTCCATAGATACGTCATCCATCCCACAAGTGATTGCAAAATTTTGAAGCGCATATTCAAGGAAAAGGTCGAATCAGGAGAGCTCAACCTGGGGACTGAGGGAGTGCACAAAAACCCCTCCCAGTCAGAACTTTTACCATCTCTGAACCTCCTGTCAAGGAAGCGGTTCAATCTCTGATCGAACATGTCTGCGAGTTGTTATATCTTTCGAAAGCTCAAAGGAAAGACATGTTTGCTGCACTGAACCACATCGTGTCCGGAAAACGTCTGCTGATCCAAGAAACCACCACCGAATCTTCAGCCACCGACAAAGAAATGTATGACTGGGGACTGCTCACCACAGTGCACATTAAAGGAAATGAGTTCAAAAGGGCGTTCGTCGATGTTGGTACCGCTGTCAACATCATCCCTTTGAAAACTCTCAGAGCTGCCGGTATTACTCGACAGGAAGCCACCCACGCTCCCATAGCAATTAGGGACCACGAAGGAATCTCCAGAGACATACGGCTTCATCACTCTCAAAGTTACGGAAAGATTGATCTGCACTGAGGCAAGTTTTTCATAATCCGGGAAGACCCTGGGTACGACATGGTCCTTGGAAGAACTTGGATTCATGCCGGAAGGACGATGCCTTCAACACATCCTGTCATCGACAAGGATTCCGAGTCGGAAGACGAAGCAGAGGACACACCACGTTTGAGCATCTGGAAGAAGTAAAAACTCTGATGGGGCTTACGCAGGAACTTGGAGAAATCCGCACACCTTTGTCAGAAGGTTTCGAGCTCAGGCAAGTCTTATTCCTCCTCTTGCTCCAATATTACCAATGTTCAAATACGCTACTATGGTCCAGGGACTTCTCCCCATGAACAATTTAGCAGTCATCAAAGCTACGAGTGGGTAACTTCACCTCAGCAATATTATTATTGTTATTTATCTAATTTCATGAAAAAACTCCTTGATTTCATGGTATTTTGCACAAATCATCAGTATAATAAAATAAAATAAAATTATGAAAACTTATGAGACCGGGCCACTAGCCGGCCGGCCATGCTCTAGCCGGTCCCACACGCCCTTTGCTTTATTATTTTTATTATTATCCTATTTTTCCTTGAATTCATCAAATTCCTTGATTTTATGGTATTTCTCTCAAATTAGGAAAAATTCCCTCAAATCATCAAAAATACCTAAAAATATTAAAAAATTATAAAAAACTCGTGGGACCGGTCCATATCCGGCCGGCCATGCCTCCATAGTCCCACACGCCCGTGTTTTTATTATTTTAATATTTTGCTTCCATGAACTCATGAAAACTCCTTCAATTCATGGAAACTCCCTAAATTCATGAAATTTCTCAAAATTCATGAATTTTTCATAAAATCATTAAAATATTAATTAAGGAAAAGGCACCACGGGACCGTGGTCATGACCGGCCGACCATGCCTTGACCACGGCGGTCCCATGCCTCCTCATTCCTTATTTTATAATTATTTTTCATCATCTCATGGTGTTTTCCTTAGTTTCGTCGAAACCCTAATTTTGGCATATTTTCTCGAATGGATGCTCAATTGCACGCCAGAAAATATCAAAATTCTCAAGACTGAGACGCGGACGCCTTGGGGACATGAGCACGCTATCTTGACCGACCAAGATTGGCTCTTTGGCTCACGGAAGCCGGTCCCATCAATTTTCACAGTTTTGACCTAATTTGCACAATTGCTCGTATTAGGTCCAAAACTCTTCCAAACACTTTGGATTTTCATGAAGTGATCGTCAGGCGGTCACATGACAATCCAGGGCCGGTTTCGTGACTCCATGGTCGGTCCCTCGCCTCGTCATAATTAATTAGGTTTTCTCACCTCAGGCTCAGACGAGCATTTTTGAATAAATGATTAAGTCAGCATTTAATCATTCTTCCACCAACAAATCGTCAACTCTTCAGGAGTTCTTCGTATTTGCTCACGTGAGAATATGGACACTACATGGTTGATCCACGGTCCCATGTAGTCGCTCCCTCCTTCATCCCGTGGTTAAACTTCTGACGAACCATGAATTGATCAAATTAGGGTTTCTGAAACCAAGGATCATCATTCCAGATTCCAACCTTAATAATTTTACGACGGCCTCATGGTCATTAATTTTATTAATTATGCTCGGTTCAATGGCCAACATTCTAATTAATATTTTGGTACGCTGCCAATAAGCCATCAGATGAGCAACACATGCTCAGACGATCAAATATTCAACAATTCATCACATGAGCAACATTTGTTCAGATGATAAATATTTGCTCAAACCAAGGAATATTGATTCAACAATCAATATTCAACGACCCATCGAATGACCAATACTTTCTCACTTCATCGTAAGAACTATACCTCTGTCTCATGACATGTTCAATTCATGAGTTTCCGAACATCATGTTCAACTCAGCAAATACATGGACTCATCGTCCCATCAAACCACGAAGTCATCAATTGACTAACAAACCAAGAGATGTCAATCGTGTAACTTGGGGGGATATCACTTAGGGTTTTGGTCTGGAGGTCTACGGCACGTGTGTTCAAACACACGATGGAATGTGAGCAAGTCGTGCAATCAGTTGAAGGAATTCACGAGGTAGTGGGTGTAAAATCGACCAAGTCTCCACACGTTGAGTAACTGGTTTCAAACACGATTTCCACTTCCCCACTCCTTGATTCCATCAACTGTCACACTTCATGGAAGCATGGTGTCTCAAATTCCAGCAATATAAATAAGTCTCTGAATCATGATTGAATCATCGACATCATCAGTATCATCAATCTCACGTCTCATCGACAACACGAGATCATCAACTCATCAATTTAGCAACTACTACTCGATTGAGCAATTTCAATCATTCAGAGCTTATCGTATTCAGAATCACACACCCACAATCTTTGATTACCATTGATTCCACACATTTCTCAGCTTCCTCCTACAGATCAACCCATCCTCTCTTGTGACCGAATTTACTCTGGAACGGTCATTGTCTTGATTTAGGCCGGAGTACTACAGATTGATCTCTCGAATCTAAAGCACCCCCTTTGCAGCGGTGCATTTGTGAGGTTTAACATTTCGCTCGGTTCGAGGAGTCTCCTCCGTATGTTCGTCTCCTCAATTCCTTAAAAACCAGCAAATCGTTTTTCCCATCTACAGATTGGCGACCACAGTGGGAGATTATTCTCTCGGTTACAATCATAATTTCATAAGATGGTTGATCTCAGGTCGGGTTCAGTTTCGAATCCTAACACAAACCGTGCTAGCACTAGTAACAACAACAATCAGAATATCCCGGAGACAATTCCGACCTTCAACACTGATGGTGGTGATATTACTCCTCCTCACGCCGAAGGTCATCCACTATACGGACGACACCCTGAAGAAGTCAGGGGACATCCACCACCTACCATTGCTGATCTTATCAAAGCGCAGGAGACTCTTGCAAAGAATCAGACTGACATGGCTGCTACACATAAGGAGCTGTGTAATTATCTCAAAAATCTTACTGAAAATATGTCATAGAAGACTCAAGAGAAGGTAAAGGAGAAGGAGAAATCCTCAGAAGACGATCCTGAAGTAATTCCAATCCATACAGTAGAAGACGACGAAGTCCACAAAACTGCTGCAGATAACTCATCAGCGAAGGGATCATCGAATTTCATCACTCGCGAGGATCTGGAGCACCTTTTGGAGAACCGTGGAAAAGACAAAACATCGCATGTCCATCGTCATCAACCTCCTTATCCTGCCGCTACGCAGAGGATTCCACTCCCCAAAGGTTACGTTTCTCCAACCTTCACCTTATATGATGGAACTGGCAATGCTAGGGAACATGTCTCTCGTTTTCTCGAATCCCTAGGAGAACATGAACACAATCATGTCGTCCGTCTCAAGGAATTCTCAAAATCTCTGAAAGGCAGAGCATACACCTGGTATAACAACATCGTACCAGGGACTATCAACAATTGGGGAGAAATGGTTAACGCATTCTACAGGAAATACTTCTTCGTGTCAGAACAAGTCACCCTCTCCGAACTTGGAAGGATGTTTCAGAGGGTCATGAAAATCCCAATGATTATGTGAAAAGGTTCAGAGTCCAAGCTCTGGATTGTCATGATCCAAACGTCACGGAGCAACAACTGGTGGACTTGTGTATCAATGGCATGCTCCCGGTCTACAGGTCCTTGCTAGAGAACCTTCGATTCCATACTTTCTCAGAGCTTCACGAAGCTGCGAAGAGGTCGGCAACCACTGCACCCGCTCTTTTGGAAAGAACAAAGTCTACAAAGACTGAGGATTCAAAAGACACTCGAGGAAGCAGGCGTTTGAGCAACAAGCAGTACAACCTGCAACCTTCAACAAATGCTGTCACGGAACGGAGTAAGCGAAAAGCAGAACCACAACACAAGCAGACTTCCTCCCCACCCCTTCAAAGGCACACAAGAAGGAGAATTCGAAAATCCCTCCTCAACATACGGAAGATCCATAAGCACCTGATTTTCCTTGTTCAATGGAAGAAGTTAATGAACTACTCGATGCCTGGATTCAAGATGGTGCAATCAAATTACCTTATGTCAAGAAGGAACCAACTGAAGAGGCCATGGAAAATCCTCGGTATTGCCGTTTCCATAGATACGTCATCCATCCCACAAGTGATTGCAAAATTTTGAAGCGCATATTCAAGGAAAAGGTCGAATCAGGAGAGCTCAACCTGGGGACTGAGGGAGTGCACAAAAATCCCCTCCCAGTCAGAACTTTTACTATCTCTGAACCTCCTGTCAAGGAAGCGGTTCAATCTAGATCGAACATGTATGCGAGTTGTTATATCTTTCGAAAGCTCAAAGGAAAGACATGTTTGCTGCACTGAACCACATCGTGTCCGGAAAACGTCTGCTGATCCAAGAAACCACCACCGAATCTTCAGCCACCGAAAAAGAAATGTATGACTTGGGACTTCTCACCACAGTGCACATTAAAGGAAATGAGTTCAAAAGGGCGTTCGACGATGTTGGTACCGCTGTCAACATCATCCCTTTGAAAACTCTCAGAGCTGCCGGTATTACCGACAGGAAGCCACCCACGCTCCCATATCAATTAGGGACCATGAAGGAATCTTCAGAGACACATACGGCTTCATTACTCTCAAAGTTACGGAAAGATTGATCTGCACTGAGGTCAAGTTTTTCATAATCCGGGAAGACCCTGGGTACGACATGGTCCTTGGAAGAACTTGGATTCATGCCGGAAGGATTCCTTCAACACATCCTGCCATCGACAAGGATTCCGAGTCGGAAGACGAAGCAGAGGACACACCACTGTTTAAGCATCTGAAAGAAGTAAAAACTCTGATGGGGCTTACGCAGGAACTTGGAGAAGATCCGCACACCTTTGTCAGAAGGTTTCGAGCTCAGGCAAGTCTTATTCCTCCTCTTGCTCCAATATTACCAATGTTCAAATACGCTACTATGGTCCAGGGACTTCTCCCCATGAACAATTTAGCAGTCATCAAAAGCTACGAGTGGGTAACTTCACCTCAGCAATATTATTATTGTTATTTATCTAATTTCATGAAAAAACTCCTTGATTTCATGGTATTTTTGCACAAATCATCATGTAATAATAAAATAAAATAAAATTATGAAAACTTATGAGACCGGGCCACTAGCCGGCCGGCCATGCTCTAGCCGGTCCCACACGCCCTTTGCTTTATTATTTTATTATTATTTATCCTATTTTTCCTTGAATTCATCAAATTCCTTGATTTTATGGTATTTCTCTCAAATTAGGAAAAATTCCCTCAAATCATCAAAAATACCTAAAAATATTAAAAAATTAAAAAACTCGTGGGACCGGTCCATATCCGGCCGGCCATGCCTCCATAGTCCCACACGCCCGTGTTTTTATTATTTTAATATTTTGCTTCCATGAACTCATGAAAACTCCTTCAATTCATGGAAACTCCCTAAATTCATGAAATTTCTCAAAATTCATGAATTTTTCATAAATCATTAAAATATTAATTAAGGAAAAGGCACCACGGGACCGTGGTCATGACCGGCCGACCATGCCTTGACCACGGCGGTCCCATGCCTCCTCATTCCTTATTTTATAATTATTTTTCATCATCTCATGGTGTTTTCCTCAGTTTCGTCGAAACCCTAATTTTGGCATATTTTCTCGAATGGATGCTCAATTGCACGCCAGAAAATATCAAAATTCTCAAGACTGAGACGCGGACGCCTTGGGGACATGAGCACGCTATCTTGACCGACCAAGATTGGCTCTTTGGCTCACGGAAGCCGGTCCCATCAATTTTCACAGTTTTGACCTAATTTGCACAATTGCTCGTATTAGGTCCAAAACTCTTCCAAACACTTTGGATTTTCATGAAGTGATCGTCAGGCGGTCACATGACAATCCAGGGCCGGTTTCGTGACTCCATGGTCGGTCCCTCGCCTCGTCATAATTAATTAGGTTTTCTCACCTCAGGCTCAGACGAGCATTTTTGAATAAATGATTAAGTCAGCATTTAATCATTCTTCCACCAACAAATCGTCAACTCTTCAGGAGTTCTTCGTATTTGCTCACGTGAGAATATGGACACTACATGGTTGATCCACGGTCCCATGTAGTCGCTCCCTCCTTCATCCCGTGGTTAAACTTCTGACGAACCATGAATTGATCAAATTAGGGTTTCTGAAACCAAGGATCATCATTCCAGATTCCAACCTTAATAATTTTACGACGGCCTCATGGTCATTAATTTTATTAATTATGCTCGGTTCAATGGCCAACATTCTAATTAATATTTTTGGTACGCTGCCAATAAGCCATCAGATGAGCAACACATGCTCAGACGATCAAATATTCAACAATTCATCACATGAGCAACATTGTCAGATGATAAATATTTGCTCAAACCAAGGAATATTGATTCAACAATCAATATTCAACGACCCATCGAATGACCAATACTTTCTCACTTCATCGTAAGAACTATACCTCTGTCTCATGACATGTTCAATTCATGAGTTTCCGAACATCATGTTCAACTCAGCAAATACATGGACTCATCGTCCCATCAAACCACGAAGTCATCAATTGACTAACAAACCAAGAGATGTCAATCGTGTAACTTGGGGGGATATCACTTAGGGTTTTGGTCTGGAGGTCTACGGCACGTGTGTTCAAACACACGATGGAATGTGAGCAAGTCGTGCAATCAGTTGAAGGAATTCACGAGGTAGTGGGTGTAAAATCGACCAAGTCTCCACACGTTGAGTAACTGGTTTCAAACACGATTCCACTTCCCCACTCCTTGATTCCATCAACTGTCACACTTCATGGAAGCATGGTGTCTCAAATTCCAGCAATATAAATAAGTCTCTGAATCATGATTGAATCATCGACATCATCAGTATCATCAATCTCACGTCTCATCGACAACACGAGATCATCAACTCATCAATTTAGCAACTACTCTCGATTGAGCAATTTCAATCATTCAGAGCTTATCGTATTCAGAACCACACACCCACAATCTTTGATTACCATTGATTCCACACATTTCTCAGCTTCCCTCCTACAGATCAACCCATCCTCTCTTGTGACCGAATTTACTCTGGAACGGTCATTGTCTTGATTTAGGCCGGAGTACTACAGATTGATCTCTCGAATCTAAAGCACCCCCTTTGCAGCGGTGCATTTGTGAGGTTTAACATTTCGCTCGGTTCGAGGAGTCTCCTCCGTATGTTCGTCTCCTCAATTCCTTAAAAACCAGCAAATCGTTTTTCCCATCTACAGATTGGCGACCACAGTGGGAGATTATTCTCTCGGTTACAATATCATAATTTCATAAGATGGTTGATCTCAGGTCGGGTTCAGTTTCGAATCCTAACACAAACCGTGCTAGCACTAGTAACAACAACAATCAGAATATCCCGGAGACAATTCCGACCTCAACACTGATGGTGGTGATATTACTCCTCCTCACGCCGAAGGTCATCCACTATACGGACGACACCCTGAAGAAGTCAGGGGACATCCCACCTACCATTGCTGATCTTATCAAAGCGCAGGAGACTCTTGCAAAGAATCAGACTGACATGGCTGCTACACATAAGGAGCTGTGTAATTATCTCAAAATCTTACTGAAAATATGTCAGAGAAGACTCAAGAAAGGTAAAGGAGAAGGAGAAATCCTCAGAAGACGATCCTGAAGTAATTCCAATCCATACAGTAGAAGACGACGAAGTCCACAAAACTGCTGCAGATAACTCATCAGCGAAGGGATCATCGAATTTCATCACTCGCGAGGATCTGGAGCACCTTTTGGAGAACCGTGGAAAAGACAAAACATCGCATGTCCATCGTCATCAACCTCCTTATCCTGCCGCTACGCAGAGGATTCCACTCCCCAAAGGTTACGTTTCTCCAACCTTCACCTTATATGATGGAACTGGCAATGCTAGGGAACATGTCTCTCGTTTTCTCGAATCCCTAAGAACATGAACACAATCATGTCGTCCGTCTCAAGGAATTCTCAAAATCTCTGAAAGGCAGAGCATACACCTGGTATAACAACATCGTACCAGGGACTATCAACAATTGGGGAGAAATGGTTAACGCATTCTACAGGAAATACTTCTTCGTGTCAGAACAAGTCACCCTCTCCGAACTTGGAAGGATGTTTCAGAGGGTCAGTGAAAATCCCAATGATTATGTGAAAAGGTTCAGAGTCCAAGCTCTGGATTGTCATGATCCAAACGTCACGGAGCAACAACTGGTGGACTTGTGTATCAATGGCATGCTCCCGGTCTACAGGTCCTTGCTAGAGAACCTTCGATTCCATACTTTCTCAGAGCTTCACGAAGCTGCGAAGAGGTCGGCAACCACTGCACCCGCTCTTTTGGAAAGAACAAAGTCTACAAAGACTGAGGATTCAAAAGACACTCGAGGAAGCAGGCGTTTGAGCAACAAGCAGTACAACCTGCAACCTTCAACAAATGCTGTCACGGAAGGGAGTAAGCGAAAAGCAGAACCACAACACAAGCAGACTTCCTCCACCCCTTCAAAGGCACACAAGAAGGAGAATTCGAAAATCCCTCCTCAACATACGGAAGATCCATAAGCACCTGATTTTCCTTGTTCAATGGAAGAAGTTAATGAACTACTCGATGCCTGGATTCAAGATGGTGCAATCAAATTACCTTATGTCAAGAAGGAACCAACTGAAGAGGCCATGGAAAATCCTCGGTATTGCCGTTTCCATAGATACGTCATCCATCCCACAAGTGATTGCAAAATTTTGAAGCGCATATTCAAGGAAAAGGTCGAATCAGGAGAGCTCAACCTGGGGACTGAGGGAGTGCACAAAAATCCCCTCCCAGTCAGAACTTTTACTATCTCTGAACCTCCTGTCAAGGAAGCGGTTCAATCTAGATCGAACATGTATGCGAGTTGTTATATCTTTCGAAAGCTCAAAGGAAAGACATGTTTGCTGCACTGAACCACATCGTGTCCGGAAAACGTCTGCTGATCCAAGAAACCACCACCGAATCTTCAGCCACCGAAAAAGAAATGTATGACTTGGGACTTCTCACCACAGTGCACATTAAAGGAAATGAGTTCAAAAGGGCGTTCGACGATGTTGGTACCGCTGTCAACATCATCCCTTTGAAACTCTCAGAGCTGCCGGTATTACCGACAGGAAGCCACCCACGCTCCCATATCAATTAGGGACCATGAAGGAATCTCAGAGACACATACGGCTTCATTACTCTCAAAGTTACGGAAAGATTGATCTGCACTGAGGTCAAGTTTTTCATAATCCGGGAAGACCCTGGGTACGACATGGTCCTTGGAAGAACTTGGATTCATGCCGGAAGGATTCCTTCAACACATCCTGCCATCGACAAGGATTCCGAGTCGGAAGACGAAGCAGAGGACACACCACTGTTTAAGCATCTGAAAGTAAAAACTCTGATGGGGCTTACGCAGGAACTTGGAGAAGATCCGCACACCTTTGTCAGAAGGTTTCGAGCTCAGGCAAGTCTTATTCCTCCTCTTGCTCCAATATTACCAATGTTCAAATACGCTACTATGGTCCAGGGACTTCTCCCCATGAACAATTTAGCAGTCATCAAAAGCTACGAGTGGGTAACTTCACCTCAGCAATATTATTATTGTTATTTATCTAATTTCATGAAAAAACTCCTTGATTTCATGGTATTTTTGCACAAATCATCATGTAATAATAAAATAAAATAAAATTATGAAAACTTATGAGACCGGGCCACTAGCCGGCCGGCCATGCTCTAGCCGGTCCCACACGCCCTTTGCTTTATTATTTTATTATTATTTATCCTATTTTTCCTTGAATTCATCAAATTCCTTGATTTTATGGTATTTCTCTCAAATTAGGAAAAATTCCCTCAAATCATCAAAAATACCTAAAAATATTAAAAAATTATAAAAAACTCGTGGGACCGGTCCATATCCGGCCGGCCATGCCTCCATAGTCCCACACGCCCGTGTTTTTATTATTTTAATATTTTGCTTCCATGAACTCATGAAAACTCCTTCAATTCATGGAAACTCCCTAAATTCATGAAATTTCTCAAAATTCATGAATTTTTCATAAAATCATTAAAATATTAATTAAGGAAAAGGCACCACGGGACCGTGGTCATGACCGGCCGACCATGCCTTGACCACGGCGGTCCCATGCCTCCTCATTCCTTATTTTATAATTATTTTTCATCATCTCATGGTGTTTTCCTCAGTTTCGTCGAAACCCTAATTTTGGCATATTTTCTCGAATGGATGCTCAATTGCACGCCAGAAAATATCAAAATTCTCAAGACTGAGACGCGGACGCCTTGGGGACATGAGCACGCTTCTTGACCGACCAAGATTGGCTCTTTGGCTCACGGAAGCCGGTCCCATCAATTTTCACAGTTTTGACCTAATTTGCACAATTGCTCGTATTAGGTCCAAAACTCTTCCAAACACTTTGGATTTTCATGAAGTGATCGTCAGGCGGTCACATGACAATCCAGGGCCGGTTTCGTGACTCCATGGTCGGTCCCTCGCCTCGTCATAATTAATTAGGTTTTCTCACCTCAGGCTCAGACGAGCATTTTTGAATAAATGATTAAGTCAGCATTTAATCATTCTTCCACCAACAAATCGTCAACTCTTCAGGAGTTCTTCGTATTTGCTCACGTGAGAATATGGACACTACATGGTTGATCCACGGTCCCATGTAGTCGCTCCCTCCTTCATCCCGTGGTTAAACTTCTGACGAACCATGAATTGACAAATTAGGGTTTCTGAAACCAAGGATCATCATTCCAGATTCCAACCTAATAATTTACGACGGCCTCATGGTCATTAATTTTATTAATTATGCTCGGTTCAATGGCCAACATTCTAATTAATATTTTGGTACGCTGCCAATAAGCCATCAGATGAGCAACACATGCTCAGACGATCAAATATTCAACAATTCATCACATGAGCAACATTTGTTCAGATGATAAATATTTGCTCAAACCAAGGAATATTGATTCAACAATCAATATTCAACGACCCATCGAATGACCAATACTTTCTCACTTCATCGTAAGAACTATACCTCTGTCTCATGACATGTTCAATTCATGAGTTTCCGAACATCATGTTCAACTCAGCAAATACATGGACTCATCGTCCCATCAAACCACGAAGTCATCAATTGACTAACAAACCAAGAGATGTCAATCGTGTAACTTGGGGGGATATCACTTAGGGTTTTGGTCTGGAGGTCTACGGCACGTGTGTTCAAACACACGATGGAATGTGAGCAAGTCGTGCAATCAGTTGAAGGAATTCACGAGGTAGTGGGTGTAAAATCGACCAAGTCTCCACACGTTGAGTAACTGGTTTCAAACACGATTTCCACTTCCCCACTCCTTGATTCCATCAACTGTCACACTTCATGGAAGCATGGTGTCTCAAATTCCAGCAATATAAATAAGTCTCTGAATCATGATTGAATCATCGACATCATCAGTATCATCAATCTCACGTCTCATCGACAACACGAGATCATCAACTCATCAATTTAGCAACTACTCTCGATTGAGCAATTTCAATCATTCAGAGCTTATCGTATTCAGAACTCACACACCCACAATCTTTGATTACCATTGATTCCACACATTTCTCAGCTTCCCTCCTACAGATCAACCCATCCTCTCTTGTGACCGAATTTACTCTGGAACGGTCATTGTCTTGATTTAGGCCGGAGTACTACAGATTGATCTCTCGAATCTAAAGCACCCCCTTTGCAGCGGTGCATTTGTGTGAGGTTTAACATTTCGCTCGGTTCGAGGAGTCTCCTCCGTATGTTCGTCTCCTCAATTCCTTAAAAACCAGCAAATCGTTTTTCCCATCTACAGATTGGCGACCACAGTGGGAGATTATTCTCTCGGTTACAATATCATAATTTCATAAGATGGTTGATCTCAGGTCGGGTTCAGTTTCGAATCCTAACACAAACCGTGCTAGCACTAGTAACAACAACAATCAGAATATCCCGGAGACAATTCCGACCTTCAACACTGATGGTGGTGATATTACTCCTCCTCACGCCGAAGGTCATCCACTATACGGACGACACCCTGAAGAAGTCAGGGGACATCCACCACCTACCATTGCTGATCTTATCAAAGCGCAGGAGACTCTTGCAAAGAATCAGACTGACATGGCTGCTACACATAAGGAGCTGTGTAATTATCTCAAAAATCTTACTGAAAATATGTCATAGAAGACTCAAGAGAAGGTAAAGGAGAAGGAGAAATCCTCAGAAGACGATCCTGAAGTAATTCCAATCCATACAGTAGAAGACGACGAAGTCCACAAAACTGCTGCAGATAACTCATCAGCGAAGGGATCATCGAATTTCATCACTCGCGAGGATCTGGAGCACCTTTTGGAGAACCGTGGAAAAGACAAAACATCGCATGTCCATCGTCATCAACCTCCTTATCCTGCCGCTACGCAGAGGATTCCACTCCCCAAAGGTTACGTTTCTCCAACCTTCACCTTATATGATGGAACTGGCAATGCTAGGGAACATGTCTCTCGTTTCTCGAATCCCTAGGAGAACATGAACACAATCATGTCGTCCGTCTCAAGGAATTCTCAAAATCTCTGAAAGGCAGAGCATACACCTGGTATAAAACATCGTACCAGGGACTATCAACAATTGGGGAGAAATGGTTAACGCATTCTACAGGAAATACTTCTTCGTGTCAGAACAAGTCACCCTCTCCGAACTTGGAAGGATGTTTCAGAGGGTCATTGAAAATCCCAATGATTATGTGAAAAGGTTCAGAGTCCAAGCTCTGGATTGTCATGATCCAAACGTCACGGAGCAACAACTGGTGGACTTGTGTATCAATGGCATGCTCCCGGTCTACAGGTCCTTGCTAGAGAACCTTCGATTCCATACTTTCTCAGAGCTTCACGAAGCTGCGAAGAGGTCGGCAACCACTGCACCCGCTCTTTGGAAAGAACAAAGTCTACAAAGACTGAGGATTCAAAAGACACTCGAGGAAGCAGGCGTTTGAGCAACAAGCAGTACAACCTGCAACCTTCAACAAATGCTGTCACGGAACGGAGTAAGCGAAAAGCAGAACCACAACACAAGCAGACTTCCTCCACCCCTTCAAAGGCACACAAGAAGGAGAATTCGAAAATCCTCCTCAACATACGGAAGATCCATAAGCACCTGATTTTCCTTGTTCAATGGAAGAAGTTAATGAACTACTCGATGCCTGGATTCAAGATGGTGCAATCAAATTACCTTATGTCAAGAAGGAACCAACTGAAGAGGCCATGGAAAATCCTCGTATTGCGTTTCCATAGATACGTCATCCATCCCACAAGTGATTGCAAAATTTGAAGCGCATATTCAAGGAAAAGGTCGAATCAGGAGAGCTCAACCTGGGGACTGAGGGAGTGCACAAAATCCCCTCCCAGTCAGAACTTTTACTATCTCTGAACCTCCTGTCAAGGAAGCGTTCAATCTAGATCGAAATGTATGCGAGTTGTTATATCTTTCGAAAGCTCAAAGGAAAGACATGTTTGCTGCACTGAACCACATCGTGTCCCCGGAAAACGTCTGCTGATCCAAGAAACACCACCGAATCTTCAGCCACCGAAAAAGAAATGTATGACTTGGGACTTCTCACCACAGTGCACATTAAAGGAAATGAGTTCAAAAGGGCGTTCGACGTTTTTGGTACCGCTGTCAACATCATCCCTTTGAAAACTCTCAGAGCTGCCGGTTACCGACAGGAAGCCACCCACGCTCCCATATCAATTAGGGACCATGAAGGAATCTTCAGAGACACATACGGCTTCATTACTCTCAAAGTTACGGAAAGATTGATCTGCACTGAGGTCAAGTTTTTCATAATCCGGGAAGACCCTGGTACGACATGGTCCTTGGAAGAACTTGGATTCATGCCGGAAGGATTCCTTCAACACATCCTGCCATCGACAAGGATTCCGAGTCGGAAGACGAAGCAGAGGACACACCACTGTTTAAGCATCTGAAAGAAGTAAAAACTCTGATGGGGCTTACGCAGGAACTTGGAGAAGATCCGCACACCTTTGTCAGAAGGTTTCGAGCTCAGGCAAGTCTTATTCCTCCTTGCTCCAATATTACCAATGTTCAAATACGCTACTATGGTCCAGGACTTCTCCCCATGAACAATTTAGCAGCATCAAAAGCTACGAGTGGGTAACTTCACTCAGCAATATTATATGTTTATTTATCTAATTTCATGAAAAAACTCCTTGATTCATGGTATTTTTGCACAAATCATCATGTAATATAAAATAAAATAAAATTATGAAAACTTATGAGACCGGGCCACTAGCCGGCCGGCCATGCTCTAGCCGGTCCCACACGCCCTTTGCTTTATATTTTATTATTATTTATCCTATTTTTCCTTGAATTCATCAAATTCCTTGATTTTATGGTATTTCTCTCAAATTAGGAAAATTCCCTCAAATCATCAAAAATACCTAAAATATTAAAAAATTATAAAAACTCGGGGACCGGTCCATATCCGGCCGGCCATGCCTCCATAGTCCCACACGCCCGTGTTTTTATTATTTTAATATTTTGCTTCCATGAACTCATGAAAACTCCTTCAATTCATGGAAACTCCCTAAATTCATGAAATTTCTCAAAATTCATGAATTTTTCATAAAATCATTAAAATATTAATTAAGGAAAAGGCACCACGGGACCGTGGTCATGACCGGCCGACCATGCCTTGACCACGGCGGTCCCATGCCTCCTCATTCCTTATTTATAATTATTTTTCATCATCTCATGGTGTTTTCCTCAGTTTCGTCGAAACCCTAATTTTGGCATATTTTCTCGAATGGATGCTCAATTGCACGCCAGAAAATATCAAAATTCTCAAGACTGAGACGCGGACGCCTTGGGGACATGAGCACGCTATCTTGACCGACCAAGATTGGCTCTTTGGCTCACGGAAGCCGGTCCCATCAATTTTCACAGTTTTGACCTAATTTGCACAATTGCTCGTATTAGGTCCAAAACTCTTCCAAACACTTTGGATTTTCATGAAGTGATCGTCAGGCGGTCACATGACAATCCAGGGCCGGTTTCGTGACTCCATGGTCGGTCCCTCGCCTCGTCATAATTAATTAGGTTTTCTCACCTCAGGCTCAGACGAGCATTTTTGAATAAATGATTAAGTCAGCATTTAATCATTCTTCCACCAACAAATCGTCAACTCTTCAGGAGTTCTTCGTATTTGCTCACGTGAGAATATGGACACTACATGGTTGATCCACGGTCCCATGTAGTCGCTCCCTCCTTCATCCCGTGGTTAAACTTCTGACGAACCATGAATTGATCAAATTAGGGTTTCTGAAACCAAGGATCATCATTCCAGATTCCAACCTTAATAATTTTACGACGGCCTCATGGTCATTAATTTTATTAATTATCTCGGTTCAATGGCCAACATTCTAATTAATATTTTGGTACGCTGCCAATAAGCCATCAGATGAGCAACACATGCTCAGACGATCAAATATTCAACAATTCATCACATGAGCAACATTTGTTCAGATGATAAATATTTGCTCAAACCAAGGAATATTGATTCAACAATCAATATTCAACGACCCATCGAATGACCAATACTTTCTCACTTCATCGTAAGAACTATACCTCTGTCTCATGACATGTTCAATTCATGAGTTTCCGAACATCATGTTCAACTCAGCAAATACATGGACTCATCGTCCCATCAAACCACGAAGTCATCAATTGACTAACAAACCAAGAGATGTCAATCGTGTAACTTGGGGGGATATCACTTAGGGTTTTGGTCTGGAGGTCTACGGCACGTGTGTTCAAACACACGATGGAATGTGAGCAAGTCGTGCAATCAGTTGAAGGAATTCACGAGGTAGTGGGTGTAAAATCGACCAAGTCTCCACACGTTGAGTAACTGGTTTCAAACACGATTTCCACTTCCCCACTCCTTGATTCCATCAACTGTCACACTTCATGGAAGCATGGTGTCTCAAATTCCAGCAATATAAATAAGTCTCTGAATCATGATTGAATCATCGACATCATCAGTATCATCAATCTCACGTCTCATCGACAACACGAGATCATCAACTCATCAATTTAGCAACTACTCTCGATTGAGCAATTTCAATCATTCAGAGCTTATCGTATTCAGAACTCACACACCCACAATCTTTGATTACCATTGATTCCACACATTTCTCAGCTTCCCTCCTACAGATCAACCCATCCTCTCTTGTGACCGAATTTACTCTGGAACGGTCATTGTCTTGATTTAGGCCGGAGTACTACAGATTGATCTCTCGAATCTAAAGCACCCCCTTTGCAGCGGTGCATTTGTGTGAGGTTTAACATTTCGCTCGGTTCGAGGAGTCTCCTCCGTATGTTCGTCTCCTCAATTCCTTAAAAACCAGCAAATCGTTTTTCCCATCTACAGATTGGCGACCACAGTGGGAGATTATTCTCTCGGTTACAATATCATAATTTCATAAGATGGTTGATCTCAGGTCGGGTTCAGTTTCGAATCCTAACACAAACCGTGCTAGCACTAGTAACAATATTATAATTATTTTTCATCATCTCATGGTGTTTTCCTCAGTTTCGTCGAAACCCTAATTTTGGCATATTTTCTCGAATGGATGCTCAATTGCACGCCAGAAAATATCAAAATTCTCAAGACTGAGACGCGGACGCCTTGGGGACACGAGCATGCTATCTTGACCGACCAAGATTGGCTCTTTGGCTCACGGAAGCCGGTCCCATCAATTTTCACAGTTTTGACCTAATTTGCACAATTGCTCGTATTAGGTCCAAAACTCTTCCAAACACTTTGGATTTTCATGAAGTGATCGTCAGGCGGTCAAATGACAACCCAAGTCCAGTTTCTTGACTCCATGGTTGGTCCCTCGCCTCGTCATAATTAATTAGGTTTTCTCACCTAAGGCTCAGACGAGCATTTTTGAATAAATGATTAAGCCAACATTTAATCATTCTTCCACCAACAAATCGTCAACTCTTCAGGAGTTCTTCGTATTTGCTCATGTGAGCATATGGAAATTACATGGTTGATCCACGGTCCCATGTAGTCGCTCCCTCCTTCGCCCCGTGGTTAAGGATCATCATTCCAAATTCCAACCTTAATGATTTTACGACGGCCTCATGGTCATTAATTTTATCAATTATGCTCGGTTCAACGAGCATCATTCTAATTAATATTTTTGGTACACTGCAAATAAGCCATCAGATGAGCAACACATGCTCAGACGATCAAATATTCAACAATTCATCACATGAGAAACACTTGCTCAGATGATAAATATTTGCTCAAACCAAGGAATATTGATTCAACAATCAATATTCAACGATCCATCGAATGAGCAATACTTGCTCACTTCATCGTAAGAATTATACCTCTGTCTCATGACATGTTCAATTCATGAGTTTCAGAACACCATGTTCAACTCAGCAACTACATGGACTCATCGTCCCATCAAACCACGAAGTCATCAATTGACTAACAAACCACGAGAAGTAAATCGTGTCACTTGGGGGGATATCACTTAGGATTTTGGTCTGGCGGTCTACGGCACGTGTGTTCAAACACACGATGGAATGTGAGCAAGTCGTGCAATCAGTTGAAGGAATTCACGAGGTAGTGGGTGTAAAATCGACCAAGTTTCCACACGTTGAGCAACTGGTTTCAAACACGATCTCCACTTCCCCACTCCTTGATTCCATCAACTGTCACACTTCATGGAATCATGGTGTCTCAAATTCCAGCAATATAAATAAGTCTCTGAATCATGATTGAATCATCGACATCATCAGTATCATCAATCTCACGTCTCATCGACAACACGAGATCATCAACTCATCAATTTAGCAACTACTCTCGATTGAGCAATTTCAATCATTCAGAGCTTATCGTATTCAGAACTCACACACCCACAATCTTTGATTACCATTGATTCCACACATTTCTCAGCTTCCCTCCTACAGATCAACCCATCCTCTCTTGTGACCGAATTTACTCTGGAACGGTCATTGTCTTGATTTAGGCCGGAGTACTACAAATTGATCTCTCGAATCTAAAGCACCCCCTTTGCAGCGGTGCATTTGTGTGAGGTTTAACATTTCGCTCAGTTCGAGGAGTCTCCTCCGTACGGTCGTCTCCTCAATTCCTTAAAAACCAGCAAATCGTTTTTCCCCATCTACAAAGTTCCAAACATACTTATAAATAAATCATATATGGGTACATGAGAAAGGATTTGTGAACCGAATATCTATCAATCGATTTTTTTCTTGACTTTTGATATAGAGGGAAACCCGACAAATGTCGGAAAATGCATTGCAAATAAAAATTATGCACGGCACGGGTTAAGCCCTAGTAATCCTCATAGGGTACGCAATATCTTTATAACTAAATCCCCATTAGGAAAAAAAAATAGGCTCTCAAGGTAAAAAAAGACATACTTTAAGATCCCGTGTACTTCAATTCACAAAAACTACTAACCCACAATCCAAAACCCAGCAATCGTCAACAAGATGCAATCCAGTGATCCATCAAAAACCCTAGCTCACAACTGAAAAAGCTACACTTTTTAAAATTGGTTCAGACACAATCCACAAAAATAAACTAACCCACATTATAAAGCTCTATAATCCTCCAGAAACATGCATCAACATAAGCTATTACGATTAACAAAACTACAAATCAAACCCTAGATTTCACCAAATCACGACCTTTTCTCGATTAAAAAAAAACATAAGAAAAAAAATAAGGTTATAGAATAGAAAGGTGCATGCAGATAAAGAGAAAGAGAGAGGGGATACCGATGAGAATAAGACGTTTGTCAGGTTTGGTAGAACACTTCATACGACAAAGAAGCTCAGTCATGAGACTAACAGAGTCCACATTCTCCAAGTCTACAGATGATGAAGAATTCGACATTCTCTTCGAATCCCCGAAACAAAATCTCTTTGGTCTGTGTTTCTTTGGGTTTGTAAGGAGAGTTGAAATAGAAGAAGAAAAAGAAAGCACGCAAAGGATTGATTCTCCCAATGCTTTACAAATCCTTATTACCTTTCCCCAACCATTAGTGTTCTTAAATACCATTATAACCTTTTCATTAATAAAAGAACCAAACATCTTTTTTATTTAATTTCTTTCCTTCAATGACGACTCACTAAATCTCTGATTTGTTCCTCCAAAGCATCACTGCAAACATCTCTGATTAGACAGAAAACTTGTGTTCTCTGTAAACACAAACAACAACAAATGGCGCCTAACAAAAAACAAAGCGCCATTGTACCTAGCCATAGATAATGCTTCCCGTTCACTGTAACCTGGTATTAGCTACTCAATGAAAATCAAATACTATATCTGGTCATCTAAAATTTTAGCTTCTAAAAACCTCCTTCGCTCTCACACCTAAAACCCGTTTATTTTCAAGTTTTTTGAAGAAAACCCTAAATCCAAAATCCGGAGATGCATCTCTTCTCCTATGAAATCATAACAAGCAATTGTTTTCACTCTTGATTTGTGATAAAGCTGCTAACTCAAAACCCTTGACTCAACTTCAAAATCAGATCTATAGAGATGATTCTCATGGCGACGAATTTCACACAAGAGTAAACCTTTGGACTCCTGGGGGTGTAAAATTGATTAAGAGTGGGGGGTTCTGGAATTGAGGAACCGATGGAAAAAACAATTTTGAAAGGTATTCTTGGAATCATATTTCTTTTCATCTTTGTTTAGATCTGAATTTTTATTAGGGATAAGTCTCAAGTTTTTGATGTTTAAATATGGGTCTGTGTATTAGTGATGCTAATGTTCTAATTCTTTCTTAGTATGTCTGTATTGCTAGAGTTTGTTATCTTCCTTTTTGTTTTTCCCTTTTAAAGTTACTCAGTTAGGATTATTTAATTATTCTGCTTAATGGATTCTTGTTGTTGTTATATTTTATTTTGATGTGCTGAATTGTTTCTGGGTTTCCCTGCTTTAGGGTTGTTAATCGAATTTTGTTCTTCAAATCTTCTGTTAAGGCTACTTGATTATATGATTTGTACTATTTTGCTTGGTGATTTGTGGGGTTTCCAAGTTGGATTTCTTTGACTTAAAAAAAACCTAAAAACTTTCTTATGTGATTTCAATGGTTTTGGGATTTAATTTGGGGAATTAAAAGATGTTTTAAAGTGAAGTTCCTTAAATTTAGTTCTTATGGATTCTTAGTTTTTGAAGGAAAATGAAAATCTTCTAATTGTCCGTGTTCTAATTCTTAATATATGTTGTTACTGGTGGTCTTATGACCAGTTCCTTCTGTTTGTGTAGTAGTTGTATCAGTTGTGAATGATGTTGTATTCTACTATCCTTTGTTAATGTCTTTTGCTTCTCTGTATCTATATTCGAAGAAGGTATATGCTAGTTGGGAGATGATTCATATGTGATGGTAGCCTTTTTTTGATAATTCTTGCATGCTCTATGTTCTGATTTATAACCTGAGAAGTTGTGCGTTCTTTTCCTATTCTGAATTTGGTTTGAGCTTATGTTGTTACTCTTTTTCGTTTAACTTTCTTGTAGATTGTTTCTCTTAGGACTCCTTTTTTCGGGTTTTCTGAAATAGGATGACAACCTCTCTTATGGACCTAGTTCTAATTTTAAAACCTTAAACTTAATTTGAAATGTTTGTTGTGAGATCTAGTGTTAGTTTAGGACATGTTTTCTTATTGAATAAATTGGTAGACCCTCTTTTAAACTTATGGTTTGTATTTCGAGTTGTCTTTTTGCCTTCCGAATGCCTGTGTCCAAATGAAGATTTCCTCCTCATTTCCCAACCCTAAGCTCCTCTGATCATTCCAAGCCCCCAGGTAAGTCCATTTAAGCTATTAGATTTTTTTTCCTCCTTTCCAAGTTGTTATCTTTGCTTTCCACTTTTCTAACCTTCCTGCTATTTTAGTTCGTTTGTTTCGAATATGTTCTAGTTTCAAGACTGAAGTCTTTAGGAGGTGCTTGGTAACCTCCTTTTCACGAACATTCAGTAGTTATAGATGAACTAAACATTCTCCACCTTCTATTTCTTGTAATTTTCTTTGTAAATGCTGCATTATAAAGCACCACCTTCTAAGTTAAGTTGTACTACAATTTTGTAAGTGCTATTTTATAAAGCACACCTTTAGACTATAGTTTTTTACAACACTCAGGTTATAATTGAATTTCAAAAAATATTTCTTGCAAGTGCTGTAATATAAAGCACACCTTCTAGGTTAAAATTTATTCTAAGTTTCATAATTGTGAGTTCTTCATTTTTCTCTGGTGGGAGTCATTAGGTGTTTACAAACAAAATCAGTTACATAAACAAACGGTCTTATCAACCATTTTCAATACCAAATTCGGTTTCCTTTCAAATCCTGCGTTAAAGCCCAAAGCCGTGCTAGGCCCAAGATGAATATTTTAGCCTGGAACTGCTAAGGCATTAACAATCAAACCTCTATTCAACACCTACGGGATCTAGTATCTTTGCATAAACCCGATATCCCTTTCCTTTCAGAAATTTTAGCAAATGACCGACATATGTCACATCTTGCTCGATCGCTTCAATTCCAAAACCTTACCTCAGTTCCTAAAGTAGGTCGTAGAGGTGGACTATGTCTTATGTGGAATAACCTAAACATACGAGTTATTCTCCAGTCACAAAGTTACATTCACGTCATCATTACTCCACCTGGCCCGGCACAACCGTGGCTGTGTACTGGTATCTATGGCCTCCTCATCCAGATGCGGGAACAGATTTGTGGCAAGATTTCCCAACAATCTTCCCAAATACCAACATCTCAACTCTGTGGCTCCTAATAGGGGACTTTAATGACATCATGGATCAATCGGAGAAAAAAGGTGGCAGACAAGTCACTTATAGTCAGACTCAACCGTTCCTAACAATGATCGACCAGATGGGTTTTATCGATCTTGGATTTCGAGGAGATCCATTCACTTGGAAAAACAACCAACAAGGTCAAGACAACATTATGGAAAGACTAGATAGAGCAATTGCAACCCAACACTAGCGAACTGCGAACCCTCATGCAAGAGTCACCCACCTTCCAAGGATTGCATCGGATCACGCACCCATCCTGCTGCACACCAAAGCAATAGACTGGCAGGGGCAAAAAAAAACTACAAGTTTGAGCATTTATGGATGACACATCCACATCTCAAGCAAATCGTCGAAACCGCCTGAACACAACAAAGCGACTCAGATTCTACCTTGGATCTTCAACTCAGGTTAATCACAACGGGACAAACACTAATGGACTGGAACAAAGACACTTTTGATCATCTTCCAAATTTAATTCGAAAATCAACAACACAGATTAAAATGGCTCAACACCAATGTGTTATTCACAACGGTGAAGATCTAAATTTTTGGATACATCGCGAGAAGGAACTACGCGATCATCACTTAACCTTACTTCAATGCCATGCAACATACTGGCAGCAAAGGTCCAGAATTCAATGACTCCAATCAGGAGACAACAATACCACCTTCTTCCATACCAAGGCAACCATCCACCGCAGCCGCAACAACATAAAGCAATTACAGGATCATCACAACAACTGGGTCAGTGATAAATATGAAGTGATCCAAATCATCCTTGATCATTACACCACTCAATATACGGACCCAAATACAACTTTGGACGAAGAACTCTTTGAAGATGTAGCTCCAAGATTGACTCCATCACAATGTGACCAACTCTCGGCGACAGTAACGACAAAGGAAACCAAGCAAGCATTGTTCTCCATCAACTCTGAAAGTGCTCCTGGTCCAGATGGATACACAAGTAAGTTTTTTAAAGTTTTCTGGGACACCACTCATCTTCAATTAATTGCTATGGTTCGAAGTTTTTTCCACCCTCTCATGAATCATACAAACATCACTCTTATCCCAAAAGTAGACAACCCAACGAAACCATCCCAATTCAGACCGATAAGCCTCTGCAATGTCACCTACAAAATCATCTCAAAAATATTAGTCAACCGCTTACGTCCTCTCTTACCTTTCTTAATAAGTCCATATCAAAGTGCCTTCGTCCCTAAGAGATCAATACATGATAACATCACAATTGCCAGTGAACTATTTCATCACATCAAAACATCTTCAACCACTAAAAACCCCAAAATAGCTCTCAAACTTGACATCCAAAAAGCATATGATAGCCTAGACTGGGGATCATCAAAAAGGCTTTTACAAAATTAGGTTTTCCATCAATATTTGTAGAATATATCATGCTCTGTATCAGATCGGTAACTTACTCAGTCAACGTCAATGGTAAACCGTATGGATTCATTACTCCTACCAGAGGCATAAGACAAGGTGATCCCATATCCTCCTACATTTTCATCATCTGTGCGGAAATTCTTTCAACAAATCTTGCCAATATGGAAGCAAAAAATCTGATTCAAGGTATCAGAATTTCAAAAGAGGCACCCCCCATCCTTCACTTAATGTATGCAGATGACTTGCTCATCACATACACAGCTACCCAAGAAAGTAATGATCACCTCCAACGAATTCTTCAATCATACGGCTCTTCAGCTGGTCAAATTATCAATGCATCAAAATCAACCATCATTCACCGCCCAAGGCTACAACAACATCACATAGATAACCTCCACCAGTTCTTCGGCATGCCGACTATTTTAATCCCACCTGTATACTTAGGAGTTCAATTCAAACATGAGAGGACCTTAAGTCACATCTTTCAACCACTACTCCAGATATTGGCATGCAAAGCACAAGGATGGATCTCAAAATGCCTTACCCCTGCAGGAAGACTAGTTTTAATAAAAACCTCCTTAACGCTAATCTCAAATCACCTCATGCAAACACAGATTTTCCCCACCCATGTTCACAAACAAATTGATAGAATCACCAGGAATTTTTTCTGGGGTCACGATTCTTCGGTCCGGAAGCTTCACCCATTAGGATGGAACAAGCTAAACAAACTAATAACGGAAGGAGGGATAGGTATCAGGAAGAGCAGTCATCACAATAAAGCTCTGTTCATTAAAATTTTTTGGAATATTCAAGACCAACCACATTCCATTTTCTCAAGCCTCTTCAACGAGAAATACTTCCACCACCAGCCGATATTGCAAGGTATGATATCAATACCCACTACTGCCAGCCCACAATGGAAACAAATGGCATCTCTCATACCCACTGTCAAAAACCATATATTTCACCAAATAGGAAATGGTTTGGATACCCCTATCCAAGCAAATTGGATACCCCATTTTCAGAACCTTGATCAAATCCAATGCGACCCGATCCAATATGTCGCAGACTTAATCGACCCAATTTCCCATAACTGGAATCACGATCAGCTGAGCATCCTCCACAACAATGTTACCCATCATATTATAAACATTCACCTCCCCCTCAACAACACATCAGACAAAATTATTTGGCCTCACTCTATATCTGGTCAATATACCACAACATCCGGATACAGTTGTCTGATCCAACAGGAAAAAAACTCTCTCCCACGACCTCACACTCAACCCCTCCCAAACACATAATTTTTATGGACCTTACAGTGTCCTCCAAAAATTCAGCTTTTCTTGTGGAAAGCTATAAACGAAGGTTTACCAACCTTATCTCTGCTCCATCACATCAATCTCTCAACTTCCAACCTATGCCCCCGTTGCAATTCTGAGCCTGAAACAGCCAATCACATGTTAACTCATTGTCCAATGATTCTGTCCACTTGGAACACCCTATCTAACCGCATATCAGCAAACCATCCCCAAGGTAACCACCAACCAATTATCATAAACCACCAAACAACAATTTCTCAATTGTTGCAATCTCGAGGTAATACCTCTTCTATCACATATTGTTGTTTCCTCTTCTGGTCTATATGGACTACCAGGAATGAGCTTGTATTCAACCAGAAGCAGTCCACCCATGACGACATCCTGGCGAGATCTTTTGCACACCAACATGAATTTGAATGGGCAAAAATGACCTCCCCTCCAGTTCTCCCAGGGGAGAGTCCTTCCGGATTCACAACAAACATCACAAAATCCCATGCAACCATTCAAGTGGGTTGGAGTATACCACCACCAGACTGGTATAAAATAAATATTGATGGTGCAGCGAGAGGCAACCCGGGTATGGTGGGAGCAGGATTCATTTGCAGGAACTCGAGCGCGCACACGGTACTGGCTCTTGCACAACCTTTAGGTATAACCACAGCATTACCAGCGGAAACGTGGGCAACATTGTTAGCAGCCAGAGCAACAAATGAAAGAAATTGGATTAAAGTCATATTCGAAACGGACTCAGAAAATCTCATGCACTTCATCAACAATCCAACAGAAGATCCATGGTATATCTCTGAAATGATTAAGGAAATCATACAACGAATGCGACAAATTCCATGTTGTGCTATTCAACATAACTATAGAGAAGGAAACCAAGCCGCAGATGGACTGGCAAACTTTGCAGCCGATGGTAGCCAAGCCGGAAACCTATCAACATCAATTTGGGAACGGACGAATCCGGCTTTTCTTAATCAAATTCTTTTGAGCGACTCTATGAAAATCACATCCCCGTACGTAATAACAGTGTAGTTGGTTTTTTATTAATTTCATGCTTCAAAAAAAAACAACTGATATTAGCCTGGTTTTTCGTTCTCAGCTTCTCGCCGGAGCTTGTTAATTCTTTCCTTGTTCAAGTGTCATTTCCTTTGCGTCACTTGTAAGGCTCTCTAACTGCACGCCTTAACCTTGTTAGAACTTCCATTGCTGATTCAACAGCAGCACGAACGACTAGGGCTGCACAAGACCCGCCCACGATACCCAAACCCACCCGTACCCGCTAAATCCGTGGGTTTTTAATCCATACCCGCCCGTTGTGGGTGCGGGGTTGGTTATGAAAAAGAAAAACCCGCTGTATGTGGGTGCGAGGTTGGTTTAAGCTAATACCCGCCCATACCCGCCCAAAAAACCCGTAGATTATATACCATTAGATAAAACTAATCCTAGTCGTCCATTATGAAACCCTAATACTAGTAGATAGGATAACTGATAACCCTCATTCACTTTCTACACTCTTCTCTCTGTTCGGCCTCTCCTCTTCTTCCTCCTCAGTTCTTCTTCTTCACCTACGAACGACAATTACCAGAAATCTTCACCAGAAATCAACAACAACAACTTCGAATCTTCACCAGAAATCGACAATAATCGAAAAATCAACAGATTCAACACTTAATCTTCATCTGTGAACTTCCTAGATATGAATATTTTGGGGGTTTTGGTTTTTTTTTCTCACTTAATCAAGGAGAATAGAAGTTACTCTAAATACTTGAATATAAAGCGGGTTTAAACCCGTTTAAACCCATACCCGCCCAACCCGTAGCGGGCGGGTAATAAAACCCCCCCGCTGTTTGTGGGTGCAGGGTTGGTTATGAAAAAAAAAACCGCAGTCTGTGGGTGCGAGGTTGGTTTTAGCTTATACCCGCCCATGTGCAGCCCTACGAACGACCCCCCTCTTCAAGATAATATCTTGGACGTTACATCAGTTATGCACCCTTCAATCGGTGTACAGGAATTCATAATACATGAATTGTTTTCTGTTGACAATGTGATACAAGAGACCGGCTGCATCCAACGTCCTCCGGTCCCAGGTGTGCATGAGTAAGCATCGCAAACTGTTCAACAAACCATCTCCTACTTCCGAAATCCCTAATCCGTTAACATGAAAAACTCTGAATTTTGAAAACCCCTGAATCTGTAGGATCCAATTGAAAATCGTTTCAGAAACCCCAGTTCACAACCTTAATTTACAAATCCCTATTAACTAGGATCCGACTGGAGAATCAAATAATCTAAAATCATAAACCCCCAATTCGAAAAAGAAAAACATGAGTTAAAGAACGAGAATTTACTAAAACCCTAAATATAAAATCCTAATTAAGATGAGAAATTTATACCTTCAGAGAACTTAGAGTATCACAGTTGCTTCGGTAAGGCAGACGTAACAGTAGTTGTAGTAGTTTTAGGAGGTGGAGAGTTTCAAAATACTGATGAAGGTGGGTAATCTCAGTGATTTTCACCCGTGCTACTAAAGAAAAGGGAGAGTGAGGTAAACAACGAAAACTACTCCAAATCCAAATCCAAATCCAAAGTCTTTTCCAATAACAAGTACCGGGTTGACTAGAGAATATCTCCTAAGAGTCAACATAAATTTTACGCCGGCCTGTTCGAGCCTCGCACAACTTGCACTACGGCAAGCAAAAAAGAGAAATACTCCCTCCGTCCCAAATTAATTGAGCTATTTGGTTTTAAATTTTGTCCCATAAATAATTGAGTTATTTCACTAATCAAGGGATATCTCTAAAACGTGGAAATTTTTTAGAAACCCATGTTCGGTTCCGCTCTCTTCTAGAAACCCATCATTAAGATAGTATATATTTGTAGCCCGGAATACAAGATGAATGGTTGAGATTATTAGTTTTAGATTGAATTTAGGTTTCCATATTTTACGTGAGACTAAATTAACCTTTACAAATTAAGGATTAAAAAATATATATTATTAAAAAATTGGTCAACCAAGTAATCATGGGCGTTTTTATTTTGTGGGTGCAACAAAAACCGGTCAATCACGTAATTATGGACGTTGTGGGCGAGAGAATTTGTATAGAAATCGGTCAATCACCGCTAATTATCGCATTTAAGAGCGACATTTTGGGGTTATAATTGAATGCGCTAAAAAGGGATATTTCATACATTTTTTTTAACAAAGAGAACATCTTATTAAACAGAGCATAGTCTTACATCATTAGCTAAGTGAGGAATTACAATAACAAGTGGATGTGACCACCATTCCCCACAAAGATTATATGATTCCGGGCATCTTTTGCCAAGGCATCCGCAGTTTTATTACACACTTTATACACAAACTCACAAGACCAAACAACATTTATATTACAATTATTCACACATTTTCTAAGTATAGGAAGACTCTGCCAGGGAGAAAGAGAAGAACTATGTTGCAAGTAAGAGCTGATATTCAAGTTATCAGTTTCAAAAATAACTCGAGTCCAACCATTAGTATTTGCCATATCCATAGCTTCCAACAAAGCCCATGCTTCAGCCTGGTGAACGTTAATAGCCCTTTTTACCGCTCCTTTTCCCACCACATATTGTCCCGCATAATTTCTTGTTATAATTCCAATACCATCAACTAAAGATTGAGGATTGAAGGAGGCATCAATATTAACTTTTAAAACATCCATAGGAGGAGGCCTCCAAGTACTGTTCAAAGCATTTCTAACAGTTACTGAGTGATGCAGAGTGTGACTGGTATCAGCGGCAGTATCTAAATGATGCAAGGATATGTAATAACTAATTTGATGAATGACTGGGTTTGGGTTTGGATTTAAGTTACTGAAGATAACCTTACACCT